>NC_057801.1:807840087-808055318 GCF_018294505.1 Triticum aestivum | reverse complement strand
CAATTGGCGCCCACTGCAGCGCCCTCGTGGGCCGGCCCAGTATCACGTAGCGCCAACGTAAAAAACAGTAAAAATATTGGTGCAGTTAGCAGCGAGGATTCGAACTCGCGCCAACGACGCGCAGGATAACCAATCGAGCTACTTCTTTCGATATGCAGACTTTACCGTGATACTGTTAATACATAACTGAAGCCGCACTGTTCCAAAAAAAAAAAGCTGACGAACAAAAAAAAGAAGTTTCACGAATTTGTTTTAAAAAAAGATTCATGTATTCAAAAATGTTCGCTCATTTCAGGAAAAAGTTCACGGATTTGAAAACTCGTGAAATTTTAAAAAGGTCAGTAAGGAAAGTTCAGTGTACATCAAAAAATGTTCAATGGGTATTTAAATAGTTTTTCAGCGTATATCACAAAATTGTTCAATGTGTAGTTAAAAATTGTTCAGATTATATTACAAAATTGTTCAATGTATAAAATTTGTTCATCTATATAAAAAATGTATAATATGTTTTAAATTATTTCAATGTATATCACAAAAATGTTCACTGTGTAGTTGAAAATTGTTCATCATACACCGAAAAAATGTTTAGTGTATATTTGAAAATCACTCATCGTATATAAATTTTTGTTCATGTTCTCAATAATTGTTCACATTTTAAAAAGTTCATGGAATTTTAAAATTTTCATCGAATTTTAAAAATAGTTCATCGATTTGATAAAAATTCATTCAATTTTAAAACTTTCACGAATTTATCAAAATTCGCATTTTTAAGAAAATATAAAAAGGAAATTGAGAAAATAAAAATAAAAAAGGAACCAGAAATAAAAGGAAAAAAACGCCCAGAAATCAGCGAGCAGTGAAATCCGGTTTGGTGGGCTCTCGCGGCCTACGTAAATAAAAGAATGAAAATAAGTACATGCACACAATAGGTATTGTGGTCTGTTAGTTAGTGTGCTACTGTTTCAATGGAGAGGTCGTGAGTTCGAGCCCTGCCATTCGCAATTAGATTTTTGCTGCAGTTTTTTATCAGAAAGAAAAAGAATGAAATGGGCCGGCCCAGCGCGGCGCGGGGTATGCGCCCGTTTGCGGCAACAGAAGAAACCGGCGCTTAAGGCGCCCGCATAGGAAATGCCCAAAAGTTAATTAAGCTGCGTGCCAGCCACTGGGCCTGCTCGTGCGCAGTGGGCTGCAATTTCGAAAATCGGGGCCCCTGGAAAGTGGAGGCCCTATGCGGGCGCACAGGTGGCACACCCATGGCCTCGGGCCTGCCTGTACGAGTGTCCATCAACCGCTCGCGACCGCGCGCGCATACGGTTGTACAATACTAGATCGGAAACGCGCCTTGGCGCGAGGGTGCCGGTTACAACGCTATGGCCAAGTAGTGAATGCTCAATTTAGTAGGATCAAGTTTAGCGTACCTATTCAAACATGATATAACAAAATAAAAGGAAGAAACATTCACATATAGTTCAACATTGTCATGAAACTATAAGGCAGCGTACAGTTTTGGGTGTTGCAAAAGTTATCATTTAGGTCACACAAAAGCATCGACGTTTCAAGGCTTTGCTGAATTAGGAAGATTCATGCAGACTGGGAAGGCGGGATCCAAGTGGGCCTCTTAAAAGGAACCAAAGTTTCAATCTATAAGCATTATGACATGCTTTCTTTTATCTGATATTTTTTTCATTCAAAAGAATCATCAATTATCCAAAACATGTAAATAACATCCAGGTTCTTCGCCCATGCACATGATGGCATATCAAAATATTTTCTGTCAAGCGATAATCAGTGATTTTTTTACATAATTGGAATTAATAAACAATGAACTAAACCTGCTTGAATGCTAAGATGTTTCTAACACCGTCAGGTTAGAAAAAGGATAATGTAACCATTTTTAAACACATCATGATGGCTCTGTGTCCAGGTAAATCTTTGTGGCAATAACAATACAGTAGAGGCAACAAAAAATAAAATAAAAAGGTTGTTCCTACGTTGATGTTCGTCATTGTGTCGAGGAACATTTCCATCCTGAGGAAGACATCACAAATGAACGTTAGTTAGCAATGGAACATAAATGTATTGAATACAGGATGAGGATTAGGATGATCAGTTGACTGGAAAATCCATAGTGTCATTGTGTCATTCATATATGGAGGAAACATTGTTCGTTTATTTAACGGCGAGGCTCATTCATATATAGAGAATGGCTCAAGAAGTTGGAGTCGTTGCCTAAAATGTCGTGTCAAGACAATGACTAACCGATACTGCAAATGTTGAAACCAAGAGCCAAAAAGACGGTGGTCAAAAATTGAATTAGATTATGATCAAGTAAATGCTACATGTTCCACATAGCAAATAGGTCCAATTATTAAAAAAAATAACAAAACATACATAATGTGGCAAAGAACCTGAAACATTACAATTTTAAACTTCTACACGTTTAATTCGAGGTGCTTAAGTAAACCTTGGCTTAAGATTTTGTGTCGAGGAAACCCTTCAAATTGTTCCAGATCAACTTGAACACACTGCCCACATACACAACAAAAATATGATGCAAGGTCAGCAATTTTAAATTAAAATTATTATTGCACTACACCATAATACTTCTTTTAAACTATCATAATTTAAACAAACTATTCAGTATCTACAACTAAGTAAAATAACCGCCGATAATAGTCTATCTTTATCTTCTGCATATGAACATATATGTGGTATATTTATACCAGAAACATAAGAAGAGGGAACTTACAATGCTTGCCAATGTTGGGGATCAACGCTGATCACATCCATGCCAAGGTGGGCTTTAGGTCAGAGAGAGATGCAGCTGGCAACGTCCTCTACCTCTACTCCGGGGCGACCCTCCTTGTGCGTCCGCTTGCTTGATGGTATCCTTTGACTACAGATCATCCAAATCCCTCCACCTATGGGCTTCATTTACTGCAGAGAAATGGAGTTAAGAGGGGGCTCAGTTTTAGACACCAATCTAATTATGGGATAGCATCATTATGGAAGTAGGCAGGAGCCTTGGCGAATAATAGATATGTTTGAAATTAAATAGACCAAACACTGCTAATTAGCAGCGGAAGAAGATGTTGACTCATATATGAATTATAATGACCTCACATGGTGCTCAGCGCCATCGAGCGACCATCAATAAAAATTATAGTTCTCAACATTAGTAATCTAACACCAAGAAAATAAATAAGCAATCATAATCATCTGTCAACATTTTTTTTCTCTTCTAATTTTGTAGAAAAGGATGGAAGTTTTGTTCCAGAACCATAAATAGGAAAGAGAAAGAGAAAGAAATACTAAACTATAGGGAACTTAACTATTTGTCAAATCATGAGTTATGTACATAAAGAAGTAGGCACAAAATTAACCTTGGAAGAGGATTACTCTTCCTTTTTCTGGGCCCAACACCCTAATAGTGTACTGTACCATAAGAGCATCAGTAAGTGACACAACTAATCTGCCTACATACATGATAAAGAACTTCAATGCCATATGTGTGTGCTGAAAGCAAAAAAGGAAATAAAAAATACTGCATCTGAACCATATTGACTACTAAAAGGGTACGCACAAGCTTTTCTAAATTTACCACAAATGTGATATATTGTGCTATAATTAAATGGGTGCAATCTGAAAATTGCCAGCATCACAGATCATCCATGCTTCTAGTTACATCTATAAGTGGCCAGAAGGAATGGAAAACTTTATTTAGCTTGTAATATGTGAATGCCAGGAAAGAGAAGTTGAATATATATATATAAGCAATCAACCAAGAAATGAGATGCTATATGTGAATAATATACAAGTAAGAAGATGCTATATCAATGAAGAGCATATGGGCACATCTAGGAAGAAAGAGAGTTCCTCAGTCATATAAATCAGCAGGTATGAGGCATAAACATGCATCTTGTATGCATATAAACAAAAAAATATGTACAAAGAGTTTTTTTCTGGGCCATCAGAAATAATGCATTCCAAGCATCAGATGTTACCTAGCAGGAAAAAATAATCCATTCGACAACAAACAATGCCTAGATTGCATCAAACTGAACCCATGCATAAAAAGGTTAACAGAAAGCAAGCTGAAGGCTTGTTACCTCAAAATCATCTCCTACATAGCTTAATATCTACAACCCATCTCCAAATGGTTCCTACAATATTGCAAACCTTGCCAATTGGGCATCATCCCCACATTCTTAAATATCTATATATGTGAATTAAGCTCAGTTGGTTTGAGCACACAACTGTAATATGATACAATGCATAGCAAGATAGAACAAAAAATGTCAAAAAGGCAGAATAAACTTGCAAAGAGGCTACCAACATAACAATAGGGATTCCTTTTTACCAAAAGCAAAAGCGGCAAGATGCACCTTGCTCCATGAAAATTAGGGCTCATAAGGGTCTAGGGACCTGATTCGTCCCTACGGCAGGCTAGCCTCGACAGGAGCAGTGGCTACCTCGACCTTGGTCCCTCTAGAGCTGCTGCACACACACACTAACCTATATGTCAAGCTGCAAAATAAAAAGGATCAGACCAGACAGAGACGGAGGAAATGGGGGAAGTGGAGAGGCGCTCACCTCTACCTCCGCACGACGGATGCGTGACGTTTCACCTCGAGCCGTCTTCTTCCTGAAGTGCACGAACTCGAGGACAACGATTTGGCGCTCCTCCAGTCGACGACGACGCCTCCAAGCAGAGCAGCAGCGCGAGTGGCAACCAGCACACTTCAAACTTCTTAGTGTATGGAACAGAGTAATGCTGCAGTGAGGGAGCAAACCGAAGTTATACGGTGTGGGTAAGCAGTTGCTTATATCTAATTAGGAAGACCGAAAGATAGTGCCATCCCCATTTCCCTCAAAAGACAACAATAAAACATCAAGTTGCATCACTGAAAGCATAAGAAATTCCAACAATTTATAATTAGGAAGATGAAAGATAACGTACTCTAAAGATTTCTGGGCAGAAGACCAAAAGATAGTGACATCCCCATTTCCCTCAAAAGAGCATGTGCTATTAATATCTGATAGTATAGTAAGAATGATTTGTGTCCAGTGAAGAACATATCAACTGAAAATAATGGAAAAAGACATGGGCATTTACATGAATACAGTAGAGATGAGAGATAGGTAACTATTGTCATTTTACGAACCTATCACTTCCTCATCTGATAATAATGGTAAAATCATATAATTATATTTCTCTACATTAGTAATCGAACACCAAGAAAATAAATAAGCAACCATAATCATTTGTCCAAACCATCATTGCTCTTATAATTTTGTAGAAAATGGTGAAGTTCAGTTCAGGAACAGAAATAAGAAAGATAATAAGATATACTAAAATATAGGAATTTAACTGTTTGTCAAATCATGAGTTATGCGCTACTACCAAATCTTGAGTTCCACATGAGTGAAACACGACATGGCTAAGCGCTCAAAAGGAAGTAACAAAAAAATCATTAGACGAACAAAAATTAAAGTATCACTTGATCTATTTCTGGAGCAACACACAATATTAGCAATGCTAGCTAGCTGCACAAATCCGTGACCAACCTAATCATGTGTACGCAAGTGACAATTAATAGCAAGCCAAAAGAAATGAAAATTTGTTTCTTTACCTGCAACACATAATCGCCCCAACACATTTTCATTTCAGTAGTCTCCAAGCCAAACGCAACATGAGCTGAGTCAAAGAAGGCAAAACAACACTGGAGTAGGACCAAACGATGCATCACATAGCAACGAATTCCTAGCCCAGATCGAGGAAGAGTAATCCTCTTCCGAGGTTAATTCATTTTAGATGACAAACCGTGGGAAGAAAAAAGAACAGGTCCAGTAACATAGATGCGTTAACCAGCAAACACTACTCAGTCAGGTCCAATACTCAGCTTATTTCTGTCCCTTTTCAATATCAAGAATGATTATTAAGTAACCAAGTACATAACAAAAACAAATAATGTCTACATAGTAGCTCATCTCTCTGAATACAGCCACACTGATTTCGATGTACATTTTAGGAGCAATGGAAAACCAGAAAAACAGAAACAACTCACTGCTAACATAAGGAAAAAGGAGATCACCATATAAGCAAAAAAGAACAAAGCAAAATGAGACAAATAAGCATGTCAGAACAGCACCCAGCATTCACGGCAACATGGAAGTGCTCTCTGAACTACAACCCAAAATAAACACATGTAGTTTTCTCTAAATGTTAACAGATGCATGGTTTGAAAATTTTCTAACCCAAACAATAACTCAAAACCAACCCATCTGGATCTGGGACAACACATTTAGATCTTAATTAACTTGTTCACCAGCACACAGATGGAGCAGATAACAGACGGTAGTAGCTTACGCATCTCACTCAAGAACCACTAACTTCAGACTTGATAGTAAAGAATAATACACAAGAATGAACCTGAATCGGAGCAAAAGAAATGTTGTGAGTAAAAAGATCCAACTCTTCTGCACAAGAAAGTCACAACAATGGACCCAACTCTAATTTTAAATCCATTTCTCACCATGAATCCAGCTCTACTTCAAATCAATTGATTGCACATACGTACAAACTGAACCAAACCAAGACGTGCAATATTTTAAAACTGAATCAAATTGCACAATGGCAATCAACACCTCCAAAACAACAAAAGATTATTGTTACTCATGCATCTTCAGTACAATCTTCAGTAGTTCAGTTAACCACTGACTTACTGTAACTTAGGCACCATACAGGGTATAAAAACAGAATTGCAGAGCACTTGCAGACTTGTACTGTATCACACTGCAAACTTGGAGGAGGGACACTTGTGCATACATGTTCATTTTGTTACATGTTCATTTCAGAGCCATCGTCGTCGATGGGCTAGACTTGGAAGAGGAGGAGCCATTGTCGTCGATGAAAAAAATCAGAATTTGCAATGGTTCAGAACTTAATGATCTAGTAATTTGTTTAAAACTCTACTGAATTTGTTTAAAACTTACTGCAATGGTTCAGAACTTAATGGTTTGGAACTCTACTGAATTTGTTTAAAACTTACTCCATAACATAAATGCTTACAACAGATTGACAAAATAGAGAGACCATAGTACAGAACAGAATTTTAAAAACTCAGTTTTAAATTGTGAAACAACAGCTTGATGCAGCAGGAGCATTCAACATTCAGTTTTGACCAAAACTGGGATGGAGCAGGGGTGGAGTACCTTCAGGCTAGAGCAGGGGTGGAGGGGCGTCCTCCATGGCGTCGGGGGCATGGACCGGAGCAGGGGTGGAGTGGCATCCTCCATGGCGTTGGCGTCCGGGCGACTGAGCGAGCTACAGAGCTGCGTGGTGGATCTGGGAGGGAGATAGGACGGGGTGAGGAAGAGAGGATGGGATGTCGATGAGTGGAGGGACTTACCGGAGCCTCGCCGGAGCTGGAGTACGCCGTAGAAGCCCTCCTCGTCGTCTCCAGTTGTCTGCCCGCGCTCCCGGCACAGGCACGCAGTTCCGTCCGTGGTCCCGTTCAGCTCCGTCGCGTAGCTATCCTGCTCACCCGCGCGTCTCTGCTGCTCCCCAGCCCCTGCTCGCCTGCCTCCTCGCATCCCACCTCGTGCGGTGCGGCGGCGGCCGACTGGGCGAAGGAGATGACGGCGGCGGGGCAGGGAGGCTGGTGCGGGGCTAGGGTTTGGAGGGGGGGAGAGAGAGGTGAGGCAGGAGGAAGAAGAGAGGGAGCGATTGCTTGGTGGCGGGCTTCGGCTCTTGGGCGACGGGCGGGGGCTGCTGCTTCCCTGGGAGGGAGCGGACGGTGGGGAGGAGAAGGCGCGGGACGGGGAGGATGGCTGGCGGCGCCGGGGAGGAGAGGAGAGTGGGCTCGAGGGGAAGGGGACGACCCAACTCGCTCTCAGCCTCTCACGGTCTCACCCTAGTGCTATCGGGCACTTTTCCAACCAGGCGAAACACCAAAAATGCCCTCAGCGGGGCACATGAATAGCAGGCGGTGGCACAAGATTTTTACACTGTTTCGGTCTACAGTGTCTCTTTTCGATCCAACGTCCCAGATCCCTCCATCTCGTGATCGAACGGCCTAAAACACATCAAACAAAGCATCCGACGGCCAGGAATCACTAATCTCTGAGGAGGCTGGGGTGCTCCCAGTATGTATCTTACCCTGACTCTGAGGAGGCTGGGGTGCTCCCAGTATGTATCTTACCCTCATACGAAGGTAGTTTGGGAAACTTCCATTCTTCTGCTTCTTTCCCCAAACAAAAGCAATATGGACAGCGTGGCGGGCTCCTCCGAGGAGCGCCGCCGGGTCCAATGAGTTTCTCATGTTGAAACTATCGCGGGGCGGGCAAACCCGCGACAGTTCGAGAGCTTCGCGGTTTCGCGAGGCAGTTTGCTCCGTTGGTGCTTTGTATAGTTGAGACTCAACTCCCTAGAGATAGAGTGGAAAACTTGGCAAGCACCCTAGGTTATGATAATGCATATGCTGTTAGCAGCTCTGGTAGAAGTGGTGGTCTCGGTATTTTTTGGAATAATGAAATAAAGATAGAAAATTTTGGTTACTCTGCTTATCACATAGATGCTCATGTTACTTTGCCTGGTGCTCCGCCATGGCGGCTCACAGTGATGTACGGCGAAGCACAAGTCAGTGATAGAGGCAAGACTTGGGACGTGTTAAGATCTCTCGCTGAAGATAACGACCTTCCATGGTTGTGCTTTGGTGATTTCAATGAAGTACTGAGCTTGAATGAACATGACGGGGTTGGTCATCGGTGCATGACACAGGTGAATGGTTTTAGGGAGGCAGTTGACACATGTGGCCTTATTGATCTAGGCTTCTCGGGGAACAACTGGACTTTTGAAAAGAGAGTAGCCGGAGGGACATATACACGAGTGCGCCTCGATAGGGCACTTGCCTCTCCATCATGGTCCAGCATGTATCCAGGAGCCGTTTTGTCTCATAAATCTGCCACTACATCATATCACATACCAATTTTGCTACAGCTCTCAACGGCAGACGATCAGCCACGGCAAGCTAGACCTTTCAGATATGAGATGATGTGGGAATCTCATGAGGGTTTTCAGGCGACCATTGAACAACACTGGCAAGGCCCAGGTGCAACCACGGTTGCGGAGTTGTGTGCAAAAATTAAAACGTTGTCAACAAATCTGAAACATTGGGACCGAACTACGTTTGGTAGTGTGAAGGAAGAGATCCGATCTCTAAAGATTCAGCTAGAGAGCATGCGTGCGGACCCGGCGAGGACGGCACCTACTTGTCAGGAAGAGAAAGTTAAAGATCGCTTGATCGAACTCTATCACAGAGAGGAGGTCATGTGGCGTCAGAGATCGCGTATAATATGTTTGGCGGCGGGTGATAAGATACCAAGTTCTTTCACCTGCGGGCAAGTAGACGGCGCCTTAAGAACAAGATAAAAAGTCTGTTAAGACATGATGGTACGACAGTAGAAGATGCAACAAAGATGGAGACTATGGTTACGGCCTTCTACAAAAATCTGTTCACATTGGAGGGGACAACGAACATGCATAAAGTGATTGACGTGGTTCCCCGCAAAGTCACTAATGAGATGAACCAGCGGCTGCTGAGCGAGTACAGCGGAGAGGAAATTAAAACGGCGCTGTTTTAGATGGCGCCTACTAAAGCTCCAGGATCTGATGGGTTCCCGGCACATTTCTTTCATAGACATTGGGAGCTCTGTGGGGATGAAGTATCTACTATCATTCTGAAAATCTTGAGAGGGGAGGAAGAAGTGAACGAGCTGAATGATACTACCCTAGTCCTGATTCCCAAGGTAACAAATCCCACACTTTTGTCACAGTTCCGTCCTATAAGTCTATGTAATGTACTCTACAAGATTGCATCGAAAGTTATGGCAAACAGGCTCAAGTCTATTCTTCCTATGATCATATCGGAGGAGCAATCGGCCTTTGTCGCGGGAAGGCTGATCACGGATAACATCATCTCCGCGTATGAGTGTTTAAATTTTATGAAGAGGAATAGATCAAAGAGGAATGGGTTTTGTGCTCTTAAACTTGATATGATGAAGGCCTATGACCGTTTGGAATGGGACTACCTCTGTGCTATCATGTCTAAACTGGGTTTTGCGCCGGCTTGGGTCAACTCAGTTATGAGAATGGTATGTTCAGTTAAGTTTTCGGTAATGTTCAATGGAAAGAAACTTGAGAAATTCACACCTTCACGAGGACTCCGACAGGGGGATCCAATATCACCTTACCTTTTCTTGCTGGCAGCAGAGGGCCTTTCGTGCCTTTTAAAAAACCAGACAGAGTCATCTCCAGTGCATGGGATCAAAGTGGCAGATACGGCTCCGCTAGTAAGCCACCTTCTTTTCGTAGATGACAGCCTGCTGTTCGTCAAGGCTAGTGTTGAGGGGGCTATTCAGGTATCCTCTTTGTTGGAATCATACTGCAATGCTTCTGGACAGAAAATAAACTTGGATAAATGTTCCGTGTTTTTTAGCAAGGGCTGCTCGCAGGGTATTAAAGAGAGTATGAAAACTACCCTCAATGTTCACAATGAAAGTCTATCAGAGAAGTATTTGGGCATGCCTACGGATGTCGGGAGCAGCAAAAACGGGGCCTTTAAATATTTGAAGGACAGAGTTTGGAACAAAGTTAAGGGATGGATGGAAAAGGTGTTATCATCCGGTGGAAAAGAAGTACTTATAAAGTTTGTAGCTCAATCTATACCGGTTTACTCTATGGCTTGTTTCAAGCTACCTCGGGGCCTCTGTCTTCACATTAACTCCATCATACGTAAATTCTGGTGGGGGAGTAAACGGGGCGAGAGGAAGACAAATTGGGTCTCCTGGGAGAAGATGACAAGGCCAAAATATGAAGGTGGATTGGGTTTTCGGGACATTGAGTTGTTTAACCTTGCTTTGTTGGCAAGACAAGCGTGGAGAATCCTACAAACACCTGAATCACTAAGTGCAAAAATTCTGAAAGCGCGTTACTTCCCAACCATAGACTTTCTTGATGCTTCACTAGGTAACCAACCATCCCAGATATGGCGAGCAATCGTGGAGGGCAAGGAGATCCTCTCGCAGGGCCTTATCAAACGCATAGGTGATGGACGAGATAATTTGATATGGCAGCACAACTGGGTACAAAAGGAGGCATCGCTCAGACCAATAGTTTGCTTGAGCCAACATCGGCCACAGTTTGTGTCCGAGCTCATTGACAGCATAAATGCCAGATGGAAGCAGGACTTGGTTCGTGCAACTTTCCTCCCAATAGATGCGGAAGTGATCCTCAATATTCCTCTAGCCACAAGACAATGCCGGGATTCGTGGGCTTGGGCTCATGAACACAAGGGTTCCTTCTCCGTTCGCTCGGCGTACCGGATGCTCATCAACACGAAGCTAAGGCGGGAGGCTTGGCTCGAAGGACGATTAGGCCCGGCTGACAGAGTGAGAGAGGAAGCTAGTTGGACCAATATTTGGAAGGTTGCGGTGCCATCAAAACTAAAGGTACTCCTATGGAGACTTGCACAATGTTCTATACCCACGGCGGATGTCCTTCGTCATCGTAATATGGCCACATCGTCGCGTTGTGCCATCTGTGGAGAGGAGGACTCGTGGATGCATTCACTCATCATGTGCACAATGGCGCGTTGTGTTTGGGCGCTAGGTGACCCGAAGCTGGTTGAGCATGTTATAGCAACAGCAGAACTGAATGCAAAGGCATGGCGCTTTAGTATGCAAGAATCGATGCCTCATGCCGAGTTCACGAAGCTAACCGTGACATTATGGGCTATATGGGGGGCGCGGCGAAAGCTCATCCACGAAGGGGAGCACCAGAGCCCCATGGGGACCCATTCATTTATCACATGGTTTCTGGCAGATTTGAGTGTTGCTTCCATGTCACATGAAATAACGAAGCCCAAAAAAGCCCCGGAACGGGCGCCAGTTTGGATACCACCACCGGCGGATCATCACAAGATAAATGTTGATGCTGCGATTTGTAAACAACCTCCTGTGGGGGCTATTAGTGCGGTTTGTCGGGATCACTCAGGGGCATATGCTGGCTCAGCAGCGACGGTATTCCATGGCATGACGGATCCGCACATACTGGAAGCTTTGGCATGCCGTGAGGCTATTGCATTAGCCAGGGACCTTGCACTTACTCATTTGAAGGTGGCTTCCGATTGCCTATCGGTGGTCAAGGACATACATACTGGTACTATGGGTACAATTGCTCCAATCGTGCAGAAGATCATCGACTCGAGCAGGGAGTTTCAGGCCTATTCTTTCACCCATGAGAGACGTCTCTCCAATAAGGAGGCTCATGGATTAGCGCGACATGCTTTACATTTAGGGGAGGGTCGCCATGTATGGATGTTACACCCTCATGATACTTATATTATTCCTGTAGTTCGCTCTATTGATCAATAAAGTAAAGCATGTTCTTCTCAAAAAATATATATATATACGAAGGTAGTAAATGTTTGTGTACGGCGCGCCGGCGCAACTTTCGGCCGGCCGCGTCGCTTTCGTGCGCGCATGCACATGCACGCGCATCACACAGGTGATGGGCCGGGCGCCACGCTGGCTACACAGGCCCACACAAAACTGCTTCCGTTGAGATTTACGTACGTGATGGACCCTGTGTGACGGTTCCTTTTTTTTCTTCTTAATTATCGTTTGCCTTATCTTCTACCTTTCTTCTACCTCCCGCCTGCATTGAGTACTACTCCTGCTATAAAATTGTTGCATTCGAATGTACAGACGCTGCAACCGATGAATCCAAAAGCTAGAACCGATGAATAAAACAGAGGGCCGGCAGAGATGTTGAAACTACCGATACAGGTGTTACAACCATTGATAAAAAAGCTTCAAGCCTAGATCGAAAAAGCTTTATTCATCGACAGCGGAAGCTTCAACCAGCCACTGCCAAACTGAAAAAGTTGCAACCGTTACTTAAAAAGCTTCAACTATAGGTGAAAAAAGCTTCAACCGGAAGATATACAAAGTTTCAATCGGACACAGCAAAACGAAAGGAGTTGCAATCGTTTACATAACAAGCTTCAATCATAGATGAAAAAAGCTTCAATCGGGACATTGAAAGTTTGGCCGGCGGCACGCCGATGCAGTGACGGATGTGCTAAGATGGCGGCTGCTAGGTCCTGCAACGACATAGGTGTCGGCTTGTAACAAGACGGCGACGTTTTTCTACGGGGCGACTACATCCTGCTCGACTAGCAAGGGCGGATCTGCGAACGGCGACCACTGGCGACGACGGCGCCCGACCACTACGACACCATGGGAATGCTGCAACCTTGCTATGACAAGATGCAACCGTCCCACGATGGAGCTGCAACTGGTGACGCGATGGCCGTGACCAGTGATAGGGAAAGCTGCGACCACGGTGAGGAAAGCTGCAATCAAGGCCAAAGAAAGCTACAACGGACAACCAAAAAAGCTACAATCGGCAATAGAAAAAGCTTCAACCGGATATGGCAGGGTTACCATGGTGCAAGTGGTGACGCCGAAGGAGCTGCGCGGTGGTGCATGGTGCTGCTGGAACGGCCGTGTGGCGTGCTACCACTGCGGCGACTAGGTGCTACAACGAGCGACGACTCCTGCGACACGCAATGCTCGAAGTTGTGAGACCATGGGACGGCTGGTTGGACGCCACCGACACCTATGCCGCGACGTACGAGCGACCATGACTGGAGGCGTTGGGCCGGTGACGCGCACAAGGGCTGGCGTCCAGCATTGAGTGTGGGAGGAGTAAACGATCTCCTTATTTTCTGGCTAAAGTACGGCAACACATGGAGTATGGAGTAATAACGGTTTGTAGAGTTATTTAATACTCCTATAATATAAGCAAGGAAACGGGACGACCAGCCCACGTGACGTACGATCGGACGGATTAAACTAGTTTGATCGAATGGTCGTTAGCTGACCGGCGCACGCTTCCACCGGTCCGCCGGCGCCTAGCATCGGACACGAAGCAAAAGCAAAAGCATGCTTGCCCCACTTGCCTCAACCCCCCAACGTGCTACTTTTTTTTTTTGAACCGAGCCCCACGTAAAATAAAACATGGGCCGGCCACCTATTTGCATGGCCCAAACACAACTAGCGAAGTGCTCAGTGGCAGGGCACTGTCAATTCTTTTAGTCCCACATCACCTGGCTGGACTGAAGGAGACGAGTTGCTTGGTTAGGCCTTGTACAATGGGAGATGTTTAGGGAGGTGCTTAGAAAAATAAACCGAGTTTTTCTGAAGCAACGGTGTCATTTTCTAAAGGAGAGACGCTTAGTTAAGCGCCTATCCTGTACAAATAAGCACCGGTGCTTAAAAAAGTCTGGTTTATTTTTCTAAGCACCTCTCCTAAGCATCTTGCATTGTACAAGGCCTTATATAAGAGGGCGGGGTGAAACAGAAGCACTCGCAGCTGCATAGTAAGCAATAAAGCAGTTTCGGTGTAAACTGAAAACCGAACAGAACCAGTCGGTTAACCGAATTATCGGTTAGCTAGTTTGTGTTAACTATTTTGGTTTGGTTGTTGCTTTTTTGCGAGAAATTTTTTAATCTATTTATTTTCAGTCATGATAGTACAACGAGTACCAGAAATAATAAAAATTATATCCAGATCCATAGACCATCCAGCGATGAATACCAGCACTGAAGTGAACCGAAGGCGTGCCGTCGTCATCGCCACCCATCGTCGAAGTTATAGACAGGGAGCCACCGCGCCCCCATGACCCTAGGCCCACCGGAGAGGAGGCGGACCTGCAGCGGCGGTGGCGGGAGGCAGAAACCCTAACCCCCGCCGCTGTTTCGCCTTCCTGCACAAGCTGAAAATTTATATATGCGACTATTTAGTAGACTCTTCAAGGAATTATCATGGTGTCCGTTTTCTACCAATTTCTTTTTAAAAATAATAATTCAAGTTCAAGTTTATTTTTATGATTCCCATTTGAAAAAAAAATATAAGGAAAAATTGCATGTGTCATGAAAATTAAGAGAAGTGTTTGTGCATATGAGAAAAAAAATGCTCAACAATTGTTTTTGGAAAATGTTGGAGGTGTGTTAAAATTGTTGACATGTTTTTTAAAAATGTTCGTCATGCATTATTTCCAGTGTTTTAAATAGCGGGTTATGCTAAATAACGACGGACCTCCAAATCAGCTATAACGGAGCTATAGCAGGCTATTTGTACATGCGACCATTTAGCGGCACCCTGCTGAAAATGCTATAGTGGGGCTATAGCCGGCTATTTAAAACTATGATTATTTCACGTGCATCAAAACAATAGTGTAAAATTAGTCTTACATATGAGGAAACACATACAAGTTAAACATTTTAAATACATTTCTAGAACTTATTATTATTACACAATAATTTTCGAAACACGTTGACTATTGCTCAACATACTGTCAATTTTTTAAGAATTTTGCATTTTAAAAATTACATTGAAGACACAACAATTCTGCGTGCTTGTTCACCTAATTTAAGATGCGGAAATAAACACAAACTTGGACAAAACAAAAACGGTTGTTGGGCAAATAATAGGGCAAAAAGATAACCATTTTCTAAAATCATGCTGAACATTATTCAAAATACGTGTTGTATTTTTCAAATAATTATGTAATTTAAAAATACAGTGAGAGTACATAATACTTGTGCACGCTTGTGGTCATGAATAAAGATAAATATATTTTTCTTTCATTTCTTTTTATATATCCGTACAAAATTTAGAAAAAGTTCATGAAACACAAAATTTAAGATATAATAAAGATTTAAATATACAGCTTATTGTATATTAATAATTATTTTATTTTTTATATGGGGAAAATGGACACAAACCTAGGAGAATATAAAAAGGAAATCTTAAGAAAATGCATCAGCACAATAGTAGCGTTCTAGCTATTCGATATGCTTGTCTAAAAAAAAGCTATTTTCGTTACTCGGATATCATTTGGCTAGCTTGTGTTTGTCAATTTGGCAGGAGGTGTCGCGTTCTAATCCCAGTGTGCAATTTATTATTTTTCCATCTTATTCCTCTTTGGCATGCTGACATGTGGGTCCTGTATCTATACTGTACACTCATGTGGTGCTGTGCATATCAGGAGACGTAGTCAGGACCATACATATACGTGTGACGTATTTCCATCTTCGAGGACCATATTGGAGCATTTTACAGAATTGCAGGACCGTTGTGTTACATGCCAACTAGTACAAGGACCATAGATGCAACTAGTACAAGGACCATAGATGCAATTTAACTCACGTTGTTGGCATATCAGACGAACAGCCATCAGCGATCACAACGAACATGGCCGGGGAAGGGCGACCGTTGTGCTTCACCTCGAGTTCGTACGTCAACGCCAACGCCGATGGCGTGTAAGGCGTCAGTTTACCAAGGCAGCGATTCTCGGACGGTTGATAGGAGATCGGACGGCCCCAATTATATAATACAATTTTTAAAAGGCCAACTGCCCGGAGTGCTTAAGGAGCATGAAGGTGTTCTGCTCTCTGTGTTTACGCATCAGAAGACTGACAAGTCAAGAAAACACATACTAGAAAAAGTAATATCATCAAACATATCACACCATATTCACAAGTAAGCATCAAACTGCCGCCATCTGGACTCTTCCAACACTTCATTGTGGCAGCAACACGTAATGAAGTCCAACCATGTCTCCACAGCTCCTAGGAGCCACGCACAAGTTGCCTGAAACCAGAGCAGCGGTCCTTCACATGAGCAGGCATAAAAGAGAACACATACCAGAGTGAAATCAACTGCAAAGCTAAAGCAGAGGCTAGGCCTATCAAGTACTCCCTCTGTAAAGTAGTGACCTAGAAGATCTTATATTAATTTACAAAGGGAGTAAATAGTAATTACATGCACTTGTGTGCAAGGCACTTGATTCCTCTTTGATTGCTGTGCAAATGTCACACAAATCCCAAGAAGGGTTGTGCCATCTACTCCTTTTTTAACACTCAGCCATATAAAATGTGCCGCCTAATACTACAACTTGTGCGAGTAAATCTTCCATCAAAGTCTATCCGCTGGACTCAGATGCAAGACTGAGGCAGGCTACTCATCATGCAACTTCATATCCTGCCAATACTGGTGCAGCTAAAGTTACAGCTATACCTAGCACAGATTATTCAGTTATGTGTTCTCTCGTGTTTTACATCTAATGGCTTGAATTGTCCTCAAGAAGAATATATCAACAAAAAAAAGCTGATACCAAATGCAACTCCTGAAGCTCTAAAAAGGAAATCCCCAATTGGACACTGAGGATGCATGTCCATTGGACACTGAGGATACCCAGGGGCTGGTTGGTCTCGAGCCCAACCTGGGGATTTGAGCAGGTAATGGCAAAATGCTTACAAAGAACTGTTTAGAGACATAAATCTGAATGGTTTCCTAAACTTTGATGTTAAGCAATCTCTGGAATGATTTCCTTCACCATCATGAATAAGGCATCCGTGCAAGGCCTTGAATTTATTCAAGCCTCATAATGAGAACTACTACCAAGTAATTTTCCGTTCAGAAATACTCCCTCCATCCCATATTAATTGTCGCTCAGACGGATGTATCTAGAAGTAGATACATATGTTTGAGCGATAACTAATATGGCATGGAGGGAGCATACATTTGCTTTTGCCAGGGGTATTTCTTGAGCACTCAGGCATGTACAATCTGCTATCTCACACTACTTTAGAGTTTTCACTTACCTAAACCAGAACAGGCACTATTTCTTCCATTCGTTCCGGTGGCAGATTTTTAGCCTTGAAACGCTTGTAGGTAAACCACCAATCATCTGGATGTTTTCCCCTGCAAGTGGCACCGGCTACGCCTATGCCAATAGCACATATGGCTCTAGGCAACCCTCCACATGCTGAAACCATCTGATAACCAATATAAACTATAAATTATAGTGCACAGTTTTTATGTGTTGGTTAAAAGTATATCTGAAAAAGTTATTCTGTAGAAATATATATTACCTTTTTTGCATATTCATAAATTTCAGTATCAGCTTCTGTGATTTTTACTCCCGCATTATACTCGAAAAGACTCCAAGCATCTTCATCCCCGAGACACTTCATCTCCAGAGTGTTTGATATGGTGCATCCCATGCGAGCACATGCTACCTGACTCCTCGACGTAAGAATAACCTTTTGCCTATGCCCAAGAGCCATCGGCAAACCAACAGCTGTCAAATCTGGGTAGACTTCATCTTGCACATCGTCTAACAGAACCAAAAAACTGACATGCTCTAGGTACTCCATGATGATTTTAGCTCGGTAATGCTCCTCCAACAATGAGATTGTCTCCCAATCCAATTTCAAAAAGTATGCGAAATGATTTTGCATAACTCTGACGCTACTACCACCATCAAGAAATATGACGTGATGAAATGAATCGGCAAAGCTATCAGCGATGAGTGAAAGAAGCCGTGTCTTGCCAACACCCGACGTGCCCCATAATCCAAATATAGACTCATCAGATCGTTCACTTTGTAAGAATTCTAAGACCTTATTCTTATAAATGTCCATCCCATAAAGGCCGCGAACACGAGGCACTATTTGCCGAGCACGAATTGGGGTTTCTAACATTCCTCGCTCTTCAGAGGTCTTTGCCTGATTAGCCACATAACGAGCACTGAACTCCCACATCAAAATGCTGATTTCATACATTATGGCACTAACCTGATTCAGAGCAACAACACAGTCAATAAGTCACACATGAAAAAACACTTGTCTAATTTGCACGAGTGTGGAAGAAGTTAATTAGGTTATCCAAATAAATAAATATCAATGCAAGAATCACACGCATGCTAGAGAGACAGATTTTACTAAATAAAATTGTGGAGAAAGCATGACACATGGAAGTAAAGTTATCATTGTACAATTACCTCAATAATATAATACACATAATAGGCATGGAATGAGTCAATTGTCAAGGGAGGTTAGTAATTAGTGTAGTGTCAGGCCTCTAGTCAACGCAGCAACATGGTCAATATGTGGAGTGACTCTTATTTGCTCGGACAAGGATCAGCAGATTATCATACCTGTAACTTGGGCATCCATAGGCAGATCATCTTGGGCACCAATAAGCAGACCATGAAAGCAAGCTTTAATTGATGATGCACTAGAATCATGTGCCTGAAACGAGGGAAATTGTCAGATCATGTAATCAAAATTGTACTCTTTGTTTGTACCCTACAAGACAACTCCGCCTATGTTGTCTCAACATAGCCGGTCCCAAGCCCGAGTAAAGGAGGGTTGTGATAGGCTTGGCGAGCCAACATCAAAACTCAGCCACTCTTGATGGAGATGAAACCCAGAAGAAAATCTTTGGGGCATAACCCTCTCAGCGATGCGCCATATCAGAACCCTGGTGTGGTGCCAAATGGGCAAGGGCCCCCGTCACCCCCCAGGTGGCGCAGTATCTTGATCTGGATACGATGACAAGTGAGCAAGGATCAGGCCATCGCATCCTTAGTGGCGCGCTACATCAACGCCCGCTTGTAGTGAAAAATGAAGGGTCTTCGCATTTAACTCGGCGACTGAAGAATAAGGAAGCTAGCCGAGCCTAGGAAGAATCGTTTAGGTAGCTGGAGCTTAGGAACTCTGACAGCTTCGGGGGCTAGTTCATACAGCGGTGAGGAGAGGCGTTGATATCCATTGAGTCCAAGAAACCAAATGGAGAGGATAGAAAGCAAAGGAGGTGGAGATACCGGCTTCAAGCTATGGTACACGGGGACAACTGCAAACAGGAATGGAATAGGCATCTTGATCAACAAGAGCCTCATGTGTGGAGTGGTAGACGTCAGGAGGCGTGGGGACTGGATTATCCTGGTCAAGCTGGTAGCTGGGGACTTTGTTCTCAATGTAATCAACGTGTATGCCCCTATTGGCAAGAAGCTCTTCATAGGACGAGACCTCAATGGCCACATGGGTACATCTAACACAGGTTTTGAAGCGATGCATCGGGGCTTTGGCTATCGCATCGGGAATCAAGAAATAAAAGATGTCTTAAGCTTTGCACTAGCCTACGACATGATCGTAGCGAACACCCACTTTAAAAAGAGAGAATCAAATCTAGTGACTTTTAGTAGTGGTCAACACTCTAGCGAGATTGATTTCATCCTCTTGAGAAGAGAAGACGGGCGTGCTTGTCTTGATTGTAAGGTGATACCTAGAGAGAGTGTTGTCCCTCAGCATAAGCTTGTGGTGAATGACATTCTCTTTCGGATTTGTGTCCAACAGGATAAGCGCCAAAGTCACTAGAACATAGTGGTGGAAGCTCAGGGGTAGCTCAAGCATTCAAAGAGAGGGTCATTAATTAAGGAGTATAATGTCAAGAGAGGTTGGCGTAGACCAAACTTGACATAGGAGGAGTCCGTAAAGCGAGATCTGAATGACTGGAGTATCACCAAAGAACTAGCCATGAACAGAGGTGCGTAAAAGCTAGCTATCCATGTGCCAGAGCCATGAGTTGGTTGTGAGATGTTATGGGTTTCAGCATAGCCTGCCCCAACTTGTTTGGGACTAAAGACTTAACACGCACTGCATATGGTTGAGTAGTTGATATACAAGAGCATTAGGACATATTGGTCAGCATTACAATTACAATATACTAATAGAACAATGGAAACTCTAGTGGTGGACAAAATGCATAAGCAGATGAATGCAATTAAATAATGTATGGCATAATGATTCAACGCAGTGGCATTCACAATTTTTTCAATGATTGTTAAATAAATGTATCCAACAAATGCATCAAATATATTGTGTGGATCATGGATGTGACACTTCCCCATCTCCAAGCACATGCCCTTCACCACACAACCAAACAAACAACCATGTCACATGAGCAAATCCAACCTTAATGTGTTCAAATTGTTAGCAGAACTAGACTGGATGACAAAACACAAATATTTGGAAAGGAACAAGGAAAGTATTTGTTGGAGCGGTGCTCACCACATTAAGTTTGGTAAGAACTACCGTGCACAGTTGAATCAAATTCCACTTTCATAAAGAAATATAAGTACAGACAATCATGGAGTCTATGGAATTATCAGTTCATACCTTTCTGGTTGAATTGGCCTTGTCCTTTTCTCTAACAAGAGAATATAAAAAAGAGGCACCATTGCAGCACATAAATGACCAAGAGTATGCCCACTGACAATATGAAGTGTCCACGTATAAATTGGTTTGTCTGCAACCTCTTGTACTCTTGCAAGAACGTAAAATCCTGAAAAAATTATTTTCAATAGAAGAAAACAAAATCAGATTGTATAAATTAGGTCATATTCAATTGCACTTTTAGTAAGAACAACCATTAATTCATGTCCTATGAGAAACGAACTATTAAAAAACTAAGTATATTGAGATGAATCACAAATAGCAACCTACACAAAAAATGAAAATGCATGCATTATATTGTGCAAGAATAATACTAACCTGCTGCACATAGCCAGTAGCTCGTTGATGCAAACGACTTTGTTCCTGCCAAATCATCAAACCTTTCGATAATGAAAATGGCCTCGAAAGATGTGAAAGTGACCATCATCTAGACAAGCAAACCAACATGTCATCCTTCAGTATATTAAACATCAAGAGAGTAGAAGCAAAAAGGGGATATCGATTATTTCTTTCCAAGCAATTTTATATACAAACATGGTGCTGAATGTTAGTCCTACTACATAGAAGTCTAGGAAAGACTTACTGGCAATGTGTCCCAAAATAGTGAGTCATTTTTCGGGTTGAGATGGTAAAAGAATGAACCAAAACCAACAACACTGACACCAGCAAAGAAGATTGTGTAGAGACCCCTCTGTGAGCTGCCAGCGCGATTAAGTATTAACATTCGAGTGTTTCAAATATTAATTAGAGTTAAAACAAAAACCAAAATTAGCGTAAGCATCAAATCTGCACCATGGCTAACAGTACCTTTCGCAGTGGTTAAGGATAAGCCCGGCAAGACCAACAAAAATGAAGGGAATTATTGAGATCACATTCAGCGTATTAGGGATCCCTACAAAATAAAACATAAATGTTATTCAATATTAATTAACCAATATAACTATGCCCCAGACTTTACTTGCATGAAAAAAATAATTATGATTTGTGTTCTATCAATCAGAAGCGTTTTTTTAAATGGAGCACAATTTAGCCAAATATGTTTTACTTTCTTTTGACTGGAGCTTAATTTAGCCAAATCTACGTTTTACTTCATCCGAATCTCCCCTGTCACTTGTATTGAGTTTATTGGACTTATAAACCTATAAAATTACAAACTTTAAATTATTAAAACAGCAGAATTGATGTTAGTGTGCAGCAACAGAACAGGTGGCAAACCGATTATATAAGACAAAAGCGCAAAGTGGAGATTAATTACCAAGGAAAAGTGTGCGTTGGTCGGCAAAGTCATGATAGTCCTCATCATGCGGGATAGCGGGTATGACGAGCATGAGCACAATGAATATGCCCGTATACACCCCCCAATTCTTCCTACTCCCCAAATCCATCACCGCCTCCGCCCTCTTCCTCCACCCCACATCCATCACAGATACCTCGTAGTTATCCTCACAGACTTGTTGCAATTTAAGATCAGAGAGCAAAATTAGTTAAGATCAGACGACAACGAAATCGTGAGGTACCTCCCCGTTCAGCTGCGAGGCGAGCTCGATCCGGCAGCGGTTAAGAGAAGCGGCAGGCTGGACGGAGCATATGGGGAGAAGGTGGGCGGCAAGCTGATCCGGCGGCGGCGGCTCGACTTGGGCGGCGGCGGCTCGACTTGGGTGGCGGAGGGCGGTGGTTGGTAGCGATGGAGAAGATGGGGAGGAGGGTGAGGCGCACGGCGCCGGAGGCAGCCACAGGAGAGGGGCGGAGGAGGTGGCGGCTATGGCGGCTCCGCTCGGGAGGGGATAAGTTGCGCTCGGGAGAAGAGAAAGGGGGTAACCCTAGCGGGCTTGGTGGGTCGTGCGGGCAATCCTGAGTCCGCGCTCAATTTTACACTTTTTCGGACAAAGGCGGCATTTTTTTTAGTGGTACAAAGGCAGCAAGGGGACACGCATTTTGCGTGCGGGCATGGCTATGTCCCTCGTTCAGGTCCACGAACATGAGCCGGGCCGACTCGTTGAAACGCGCGAGCATATGGGCCGGCCCAGGTCCGCGGGTACTACACAGCCTCGATTTTTCTTCTTTTTAATTCTATTTTTTATTTTGTTTACACTTTCAAATAGTATAAACATATATATTACAAAAACAATACTTTACATAATATGTAGGAAAATCTTAATCACGCATTAAAAAAATGTTGAATGAGTATCTAAAAAATGTTAAATAAGTATTTGAAAAAATGTTGATCATGTATATAAAAACGTTAATATTTGAAAAATGTTAAAAAAAGTATTTGAAAAAAAATGTAAAACAAGTGTTTGAAAAATTGTTGATCATGTATATTAAAATATTGAACAAGCAATTAAAAATGTTGAACAAGTATTTAAAAATGTTGATCATGTATATAAAAATGTTGAACAAGTATTTGAAAAATGCTGAACAAGTATTGAAAAATGTTAGATGTGTATTAAAAAAATGTTGTTGATGTATACAGAAAGTGTATAATAATAACCAAGAGAACAAAGAAAACAAAGAAAATTAAACCAAAGAAAAAAAGAAATGAAAAAACAAAGAAACAAATTGCAAATAAGAATGAAAAATAGAGAAGAAAAAAGGAAATGGAAACCAAAATAAATAATAAATAACTCAAAGAAAACCAGCTTGAATCGCCTCAACTACGACGCACACCTACAACTTATCACTAACATGACTTGCGCGGAGTGGTAGCAACACACGCGGTCTCCAAGCCTTTTCCTTGCTCTTTTTGTACTATATGCGTGCCCAGATGGGACGGCCCAATACAAAGTGAGGAGAGGAAAAATCCTCAGCGAGAACAGCCTCTCGTCTCGCTTAATGCGAGAAATAGATGTCGCATTTTGCATGCGTCATGAACCCGACGCAAATGGGTCGCGCGACTGGGCTAGTCCACAGGGCGCGGAATTAAACTTGGCGAACACTACACGTCAGCCGGTTGACATTTTCCAAGATCAGCGCAAGCGCTATATTTCGCAATTAACGAGCTGGAAGGATCTCTCGGTGAAGGCTCTACAATACTTGGGCCGGCCTCGTGTGCACAGTAATAAATAGAAAAGGGAGAAGAAAAAAGGGAAAAATGTCAACCAGTTGAACTTGGGGAACACTATGGGTGTGTTTGGTTTAAGAACAAAGTAGAAAGGAATGTCATGGTTCCATTTCATGGGAATGGGTCGGTTTCGTTCCTATGTTTGGTTATAATTATTAGATGGAATGGAATAGTTATGTTCTGGTGTTTGGTTCGGGAGTTGGAATGGAATGATTTTCAGCAACAACATGAATAATTTTAACTCTTTGTATTTTCGGCAACATAGTAGTCAAGTTTTGAGAAACATTTGAATTTTATTTGCAATACCAACAATTTATAAATATACTCAAGCATATTTCAAACATAAATTCGCACTCTTTTCTAGTATTTAACAAGACACATATATAAGTAAAAAATAATTATCAAGCAACTCAACATACGCATCAAGCAAAAATCATGAAAAACTAGATGCTGCTGCTATACTAATTAACCTGTCTATTGAATCAATCCAACATACGCACCAAGCAATTCCTATACTGCTGCTATACTCGTATCTATACTAGCCGATGCTGCTCTCTGTTGCTTCTGCTTCGCTGCCTACTAGCCACTTCTTGCCCAAGCTCTGCTGCTGCTGCTCCTGCTCCGTGGTTGCTGCTCTACTCCTCCACAGCCGCCGCCGCAAGCATCAAGGGAATCAATCTGCCGCAAGCCGCTGCTGCTGAGGAGCGCCACCAAAAATCCATCTGTCGCGAGCCAGGGAATCGATCCGCCACAGGGAGACGAGGGATGCGCCTGGGAAGGCCAGATCAGGGACCAGGGGTGAAGCAGCGCTGCAGATCGAGAGAGCAGGAGTTGGCTGGCGGTGAGGTAAGGAATCGGGGTGGGTCGGTGCGCGCAGATCAAGGGAGTGAGAGACGAGGGGGAGGCGGCGCACTAGGGAGGGGAGGCGATAGGACTGGAAGCATAATTGGTTTGCTACCAATATTTGGCTTGCCAAATGTTGGCACTGCCAACTATTGGCAATACCGAGACTTGCCAACTATTGGCAACTTTATGTGAGAGAGGCAAAACAACTCGTAGCCAACCAAGTAGTTGCCAATATTTGGCACAATGCCAAACATTGGCATGCCAATTTTTGGCAACAAACCAATTATGCTCTGGGAGTGCGAGGAGATAGCCAGTTCCGCGTCGTCCGCTCGTTTTGGAGGTCTCACCCGGTTCCGCATCTGGGGCGAATATTCGGCCCGTGGGAACGAAGTGGTGATCATTCCATCTGTCAACTGAACACGAGAACCAGGCGGGGGAATGGGTCGGACCCGTGACATTCCGGTCCGTTCCAGCAACTAAACACACCCTATGTGTCAGCCGGTTGACATTTACCCAAGATCAGGGCGAGCGCTATATCTCGCATTAAGCAAGTTAAAAGGATCTCTCGTTGAAGGCTCTACGATACTCGGGCCCACCCGTTCACGCATAGTACTAATAAATAGAAAAGGAGAAGAGAAAAGGGAGGATCTCTCGTTGAAGGCTCTACGATACTCGGGCCCACCCATTTACGCATAGTAACAAATAGAAAAATAGAAAGAGAGAAAGAGAAAAGGGAGCGCGAAGGGATTCGTACCCTGGTCGTTTGGTCTAGAGCAAGTGCAGGTAACGACTAGGCTTTAGGCTTTGCCTTAGATTCATGACAGAGTAGTACGGCTAGATTACTGAAGTCCGAAAGCATCAAGGTTTCCGCTGTTTCTTCTCCGTTTTCTTCAGTTTTTTTTTCCTTTTTCGTTTTTTTATTTCTTTTCTTTTTTCTTCTCTATTTTTTCAAACTTTTTGCATTTTATTTCTTCTTCTTTTTTCATTTTCTTTTTCCTTTTGTTTATTTTGTTTATATTTTTGATTCTCTTTGTTCTTTTGGTTATTATTCTAAATTTTTCTATATGTCAACAGCATTTTTCTAATACACGTCTTACTTTTGTCCAATACAAATTAATCATTTTTGTAATACATAGTCAATATTTGTTTTCTATGCATATCCTTTACATTTTTTCATATGCTTGACTAACACTACTTAAATACAAGATTAAAATTTATTGAATACATGGTCACATTTCTATATATTTTATAGATTTTTTAAAATTCTTGATTAACTGTTTTCAAATAAAAAGATTTAACATTTTTTAATACATGGTCAACACTTTTTCTATACATATTTAACATTTCCCAAACTCTTCTTGTTCAACATTTTTAAAATCCTTGATTAACATTTTTATATACATTGTCAAAACAATACATCATTTTTTAAATACATGGTCAACATTTTACTATACACCTTTTACATTTTCCAAATGCTTGATTACCATTTTTCAAATACTGGTTCAATATTTCTTCCAATGCTTGACTAATATTTGTATGTACATGATATAAAAAGTTGAACACTTTTTAATACATGGTGAACATTTTTCCTATACAGATTTCACATTTACGAAATGCTTGATTAACATTTTTCATATTCTTGGTCAACATTTCTTTAAATGCTTGATTAACATTTTTATGTAGATGATCAAAATATTTATCCTTTTTTTAATACAGATCAACAATTTGTCATTTTACATTATTCATTTTTCTGAACGCTTGATTAACACTTTTTATATAAATGTTTTTATAGTGTTTTTTAATATATATATATATATATATATAATATTATAAAATAAAAAAATGTACAAAAAAAGAAAAAATGAAAGAAAAAAAATGAGGTTGTCGCCTGCCACACGCGTGGGCCAGCCCATCTCTGTCGCCCCTTCGGCGAGTCCCGAAGGTGGATTCGCTGAAGGCGAGACACAGGGCGTGATATGTCTCCAACGTATATATAGTTTTTTATTGTTCCATGCTATTATATTATCTATTTTCGATGTTTTATATGCATTAATATGCTATTTTATATTATTTTTGGACTAACCTATTAACCTAGAGCCCAGTGTCAGTTTCTGTTTTTTCCTTATTTTTGAGTTTCGCAGAAAAGGAATACCAAACAGAGTCCAAATGGAATAAAACATTCGCGATGATTTTTCTTGTACAAGAAGACACCCAGGAGACTTGGAGTTCAAGTCAGAGGACCCACGAGGCGGGCACAAGGGTGGAGGGCGTGCCCCCTGCCTTGTGGGCCCCACGTGACTCCCCTGACCAAATTCCTTCGCCTATATATTCACATATATTCACAAACCACCAGAAGTATCCACGAAAACACTTTTCCACCGCCACAACCTTCTGTACCCATGAGATCCCATCTAGGGACCTTTTCCGGCACCCTGCTGGAGGGGGACTCGACCACGGAGGGCTTCTACATCAACTCTATTGCCCTTCCAATGAAGCGTGAGTAGTTTAGCACAGACCTACGGGTCCATAGCTAGTAGCTAGGTGGCTTCTTCTCTCTCTTCGATTCTCAATACCATATTCTCCTCGATGTTTTTGGAGATCTATCCGATGTAATACTCTTTTGCGGTGTGTTTGCCGAGATCCGATGAATTGTGGATTGATGATCCGCTTATCTATGAATATTATTTGAATCTTCTTTGAATTATTTTATGCATGATGTGATATCTTTGTAATTCTCTTCGAACTATCGGTTTAGTTTGGCCAACTAGATTGGTTTTTCTTGCAATGGGAGAAGTGCTTAGCTTTGAATTCAATCTTGTGGTGTCCTTTCCAAGTGACAGTAGGGGCAGCAAGGCACATATTGTATTGTTGTCATCGAGGATAAAATGATGGGGTTTTCATCATATTGCTTGAGTTAATTCCTCTACATCAGGTCATCTTACTTAATGTGTTACTCTGTTCTTCATGAACTTAATACTCTAGATGCAGGCAGGAGTCAGTCGATGTGTGAAGTAATAGTAGTAGATGCATAATCGTTTCAGTCTACTTGACACGGACGTGATGCCTATATTTCATAATCATTGCCTTAGATATCGGCATAACTTTGCGCTTTTCTATCAATTGCTCGACAATAATTTGTTCACCCACCGTATTATTTGTTATCATGAGAGAAGCCTCTAGTGAAACCTATGGCTCCCGGGTCTATTTTCCATCATATAAGTTTCCGATCTACTATTTTGCAATCTTTTACTTTCCGATCTATAAACCTAAAATACTAAAAATATTTACTTTATCGTTTGTTTAGTTTCATCTATCTCTATCAGATCTCACTTTTGCAACTAACCGTGAAGGGATTGACAATCCCTTTATCGCGTTGGGTGCAAGTTGTTTGATTGTTTGTGCAGGTATTGGTGATTTGTGCGTTGTCTCCCATCGTATTGATACTTTGGTTTTCAAACTGAGAGGAATACTTATCTCTACTTTGCTGCATCACATTTTCCTCTTCAAGGGAAAAACCAATGCAAGCTCAAGAAGTAGCAGCAAGAATTTCTGGCGTCGTTGCCGGGGAGATCTACGCCAAGTCAAGACATACCAAGTACCCATCATAAATTCTAATCTCTTGCATTACATTATTCGCCATTTGCGTCTCGTTTTCCTCTTCCCCACTTCTAAAACGATTTTCGAAAAGATTTGCCTTTTCTCTTGCCGTTTCCCTTGTTTGCCTGAGTTCGTCTTTCTATCGCTATGGCCGACCTAAAAAGGTCTAAGGGTTTTCTCCCAAGTTTAAATGCTTGAGATAGCCCCTTTGTCCTTTCTAAGCTCATAAATAATGATGCTACGGAAAGACCTTTTAATGTTGCTAAGGAAAGTCTAAACAATTTTGATGAAGATGATCCCAGAATCTTTCGTTATTTGATCGATAAATCTTTAAAAGATGCTTGGGATAGACTATTGAGGATTCGAGCTAGCCATGTGCCTCAACATCATATTAAGATATACTTGAGAAGCTTTTATGTTGGTTTGCCTCTTTCTTTTAAACAAGTTTCGGATTCTATATTTGAAAACGGCTTTATTGGAGGAGATTCCTTTGATACTTATGAAAAGATGGAAACCATATTTGGGCACTCCAAAGGTTGAAGTGTTGAATCAACTGCTCTTATGTGCTTTTATCACAATGAAATAATCAAAGAGATGAAGGCTAGTTTAGATGCAAATTTTCGTAATGTTCTTAATCTTTCTTCTACTATTAATGGCCATGTGCTTTCACAAAATAGAAAGATAAATGCTATGGATAAGAAATTCTATCTTCTTTACCTAATATTAAAGGGAGGAGGCTTTCATAGTTCTCCATAAGTCATCCCTTTATATCCGTTGATTTTGTGTTAACCATAAACATTGACGGATGAGATTGATGCTAGATTAAACAAATCGAAAAGGAAATCTTCACAGGTTTTTTGTTCATATGTGCAGGAAGCCGGCCAATCCGTCCTTCGTGTCTCCCTTTGGGCCTACTAAGCCAGCCCATCACTTTGTTGCCATCTCTCGCACGGCACAAGTTGGAAACAAAAATGGAATACACTCAAATAATAAAAGAAAACAATACCGGAAAGATCTCTCTTGATTCCCTCCTTAAAATCTGATGTACCTACTATTCCCACGAATCCCGCCTTTCCTCTAGCATGATCAAAACAAATCCAGTTGCCATAATATGATTTAATCCTCTCGATTTGCCCCTCATATCACATCGCGAGAATTGAATCGGAACAAGATCCGTCGGGTGAAAGGCTGTTGACTGAAGGTCGCCTCTTGGCCTCAAGTATCATGGCGCCGATGGAGAAATACATACTGATCGCCGCTCGCGATCTCGACGTGGGTCACGTGGAAAGACTCCTGTCCCTGCCTTACGTACCATGGCACCGGCAGGGAATCCAGTACTCGAGGTCGATCTGAGGTTTGCCACATGCGAATTTGAGAGAGATGGTTGATGCTTCTTCTGCTGGACCTAGCATACAACCAATCAAACCTGGGGAAAGCAAAGGACTCTGATCTTGATCCTGACATATTCATCACCACTTCTGGATGTGCAAGGATGACAAGGTCAAACATGAGGCCAACCATTGGTATGCAGCTTGCTCCTTGCGGTTATACTGTCAGTTTTATAAAATCCGTGTCTTAATATGCTAAGTGAAATGTATTGCTGCAATCTGAATAAGCTGGCGTAATTGCGCCTGTGTGCTGTTAGTCTTCCTTACCCGAATAACTAGGATTAAATGATAATAAAATCTCATAAGATATGTTTGGTTGTCTGTCCATGCATTCCAACCATTCACCTAATAGTTACATTTCCTTTGTCATGCAAAGAAGAGCCTCTCACCGAGTACGAGAAGGTTAGGGCTAGAAGGAACAATCAAATGTTCCAGTCCCTTGGCATCGGTGCAATAGCGTCAATGATTAGGAAAATGAATGATGTACAAGAAGGTAGAACTGATGAGGTTCAAGAAGGTAGTGGAGTTATCAATGATGACCCAGAGTACAATCCTAAGGAGGATGAAGTTATTGATGGAGAGGAAGTGGATGATGTTGTAGTGCAGAAGACTGTTAAGGTGCAAACTTTGTCTTGCTTGGAGGTTTAGGGTTCTTGTATGCTTTGTGTTTCCTTATGCTCACATATTTCTCTTGTAATCTAATGCTTTTTCCGTGCTGTTTATATGAGGCACTGAAGGAATCTAGGACGAAGAGGCATGGTGTTAAGAAGACAGTCAACAAGAAGACAGTCAGCAAGAAGAAGAAGAGCCCCACCTCCAGGACAAACAAAGAGGATCCTGGAACCTGATGAACCTGCCCCTCATAGAGTCACAAGGCAGAAAGCAAAGATGGCGGCTGCAACGGACCATCAGGAAAGTCTGCTGCGCATGGACTCTAAGACCTCGGTGCAAATGGGTAATGAGTTGCTGCCCATGGATGAAGAAACCACTCTCCGCATGGATGAAAGTGGCATTGTCTGCCTAGATGAAGGAGGAAGTATCTGCATAGATGAAGCATGCACTGTCCACACAGACCTCAGCCCTGTTGCACCTTCTATTGACAGGAATGCTGCCACCAGTGAAGAAGAACAACAGCTTGTGCTTCAATCAGGCAAGTTGACCTTTTCAATGCTCTCTTTACTAGTGCATTTTCCAAATGGAATGATCATGTATGCATACCTGTTTAGTAGAACCATTCCTGCATTCGTCGATTTCTCTTCTAATTTATCAGTTCAATTTCATTTTCAGATGCAATGACTACCAAGACTAGACTTAGAAAGGGCAAAGGGCTAGAGAGAATCACCAAGTCGCTTGGTAGCAAGGTGCCTATCCAAATTGCCGAAGGGATGAAGTGTCCAGAGAAGCCTCTGCAGGTAGCAAAGCTTGCTTCTGAGTGTGGACTCGTTGCAAGAAGCCATTTGCCGGTTTTCCTCACTTCAAGCAATACAAAAAAATGCTAGTCTATTGGAGAACTACATTGGGAAAGTTGTTGTAAGCTACTTGTTTCGTAGTTAATGTGCTATCTGTTTTCTGTTACACCTATGTGATAACCCAAAAGTATAGGGGATCACAACAGTTTTCGAGGGTAGAGTATTCAACCCAAATTTATAGATTTGACGCAAGGGGAGTCAAAGAATATTCGAAGGTATTAGCAGCTGAGTTGTCAATTCAACCACACCTGGAGATTAATTATCTGCAGCAAAGTGATTAGTAGCAAAGTAGTTTGATAGTTTTGATAATAGTGACAGTAGCAACGGTAACAATAACAGTGATAGCAGTATTTTTGTAGCAAGTGTAACAGTGATGATAGTAGTAGTAACTTAGCAGAAACAATATAAGATAAGTTCGTAGGCATTGGATCGGTAACTTGTTGGATGATATTCATCATGTGACAGTTTTAACCTAGGGCGATACGGCACTAGCTCTGGTTCATCGATATAATGTAGGCATGTGTTCCGTAAATAGTCATACGTGCTTTATAAAAGAACTTGCATGACATTTTCTGTCCTACCCTCCCGTGGCAGCGGGGTCCATATTGGAAAGGCCTCCTTTTAATAGATAATCGGAACAAAGCATTAACATATAGTGAATACATGAACTCCTCAAACTACGGTCATCACCGGGAGTGGGCCTGATTGTTGTCACTCCGGGGTTGCTGGATCATAACACGTAGTAGGTGACTATAACTTGCAAGATCGGATCTAAAACATGGATATAATGATGAATTCATAAATTGTTCATATCTGAGTTCATGGCACCCGGGCCCAAAATGACAAGCATTAAGTATAGCAAAGTCATAGCAACATCAATCTAAGAACATAGTGGATACTAGGGATCGGACCCTAACAACACTAACTCAATTACATGATGAATCTCATCCAACTCCTCACCGACCAGCAAGCCTACGAAGGAATTACTCACTCCCGATGGGGAGCATCATGAAATTGGTGATGGAGATTGGTTGGTGATGATGAAGAATGGAGATCCCCCTCTCCGGAGCCCCAAACAGACTCCAGATCTGCCCTCCCAAGGAATAACAGGGCTTGGCGGCGGCTCCGCCTCGTGGATTGTGATAATTCTTTCTCCCTTATTTTTTCTGAAAAATGTGATTTTATAGGGGGGTCATCAGCGGGGCCACCAGGTGGGTACAACCCACCTGGGCACGCTAGGAGAGGGGGGCGCACCCTGGTGGGTTGTGCCCAACCAGGCCCCCCTCTCTGGTGGGTCTTGGCTCCTGATATTCTTATTATTGATATAAAAAATCCTCGCAAAGTTTCGTTCCATTCCGAGAACTTTTATTTCTGCACAAAAACAACTCCATGGTAGTTCTGCTGAAAACAGCGTCAGTCCGGGGTTAGTTTCATTCAAATCATGCAAATTAGAGTCCAAAATAAGAGGAAAAGTGTGAGAAAAAGTAGATACATTGGAGACGTATCACTATGCATGATCACTAATATTGTTCCTACCTTGTTTGTTGTCTTGGTAGGAACATTTTGAGATGAACACGAACTCGGAGACCATCAAAACCGCGTGCAAAGATATTCTACAGAAAAATTCAAAGAACAGACGCCATCGGATCAAGAAGAAGTATTTTGGTACCATAGCTGCAAACAAAGTCAGCGTCAAGTCTCCGGTGCCAGATCTGACGGACGGTGAATGGCAAGCTCTAGTGGAGATGTGGTCTACCCCAAGACACAAGGTTTGTCTCTACTTTGTTTGCTGCTTTATGTTCTGCACATGATATGATAGTGCTAGATCATGCTCACAGTATGCTTTTTTGTAGGAAACCTGTGTGTCGAACAAGATGAATCGAGAAAAAGTCGTGTACCAATAGAGAACTGGTTCCAGGCACTACATAACACACATTTTTGCCACTGTGAGAACTTTTCTCTAGAGCCCTTACCGTCTAATCCTCGTCGAATAACATTTCTGATTCTTGTTGAATAACATTTTGATTTTTGTTGAAAAACATTTCAGAAAAAAGAGCGTAAGGGTGAGGAGCTGTATGCGATTGACTTGTTCAAGGCCACACACAACAGCAAGAAGCACGGGGTTTCGGAGCCAGTCAAGACTGCTATAGTAAGTCACTCCATGCTTTGTCCAGCCAGTTCAAACTTTTGTCTAGAAACCTCAGCCCTGTTTGATTGTTATCCTGGGTGAGGAATGGTTATTCTTCACCCCCTCCGTTTTAGCATCAATGCACCGTAATTTTACGTTCTGTAAATTTTGTTTTATTTCAGATGTAAAAAGAGAACGTAAAAGTATATATAATAATCATAGAAAATATTTTATGTTATGTAAAATTACAAACATAAAAACATAGTCTAAAATATACATAAAATACTATTTTTCTGGTCATATAATTTTATTTTCTTATGCCAAAGTTTACGCAATGAATTAATATAAATGTAACTATTTAGATTTCAAAGTAATTTACGTATGAAATGATTGTAAGATTACCTTGGGTGAAGAATATATTATTCTGTACCCTGGATGATGAATAAATTATTGTTAAAACTAAACATAGGTATAGATACAGATATAGACTAGCAAAAGAGGCCGTGCATTGCAACGAGAGAGAAAATAACACATGTTGTCAACCAAATAAACATGACAGAAGAACCTGATAGGTTCATGTCCTTTATTTTCATGTGGCATCATATTTCTGTTGCCGACGGTGGCTTCAGTGTTCACACAACAAAATCATGTTTGAATGTGTTCACTCCTAGGGCGACTCTCTCTCTCTCTCTCTCTCTCTCTCGCGTGCGCGCACGCACGCACACACACACACTCACTCAAAATAAGATGAGAAGTATGTTGTTTTTTCTCACGAGGTTTTTCAGAGGTGTGCATGCGTAGTTATCGATGTTTTCTTTCCTCTCAATCTGGTTTAATGGGTGTTTATTTGCAATTTGGATCGCCGCCGGTCTGAAAGAAAAACGGACCATACACTATAGATTAAATTTGCACCAAAAATAATATTTTATAAGTATTTAACAGCTAAAAATAATATCATATTTTGATTCTACAGATTTTTCTTATCAAATTTCATATGTATAACATGTTTAGATCGGAGTTATGGTTTAAAAGATATGGATAATTCTGTTTTCGATAAGTTCCGTATTGATTAACCGAAAAGTCAGGGGGTTTTCTGTTGAAGTTTAAAAAACGATTCGTCGATGGGTTGATTACCTAAAACGTCAAGGGGATTTTTGAGAAAATGCAAATAATTTTGTTTTAGATAAGTTGCGGATTGATTAACCGGAAAGTCGGGGGGGGGGGGGGGGGAGGATTCCTGGTAAAACAAAAAAACTATTCGGCGGCGGGTTGATTACCTGAAATGTCAGAGGATTTTCTGAGAGAATGCAAAAAAAAAGGTTCGACTGTGACTTAAATGTGTAGTGCGGGTTAATTTACATAAACAAATGATTTTTATAAAATGGTGCGGCGATAAATCAACAGAAGCACTCCGTGCTTTTTATTAGTAGGAAAAAGAGCCCGTGGGTTGCAACGGGAGAAAAAGATACCACATGCCCGTAACCCAAATAATCACGAGTCAAGAAATCAATAGGTCCATGTTCCTTATTTCTAGATGACATCTCATCTTGTTGCCATCTGTCCATCGTCGCATTCTCGCACACGAAGATCATAGTGCTTACAGAACTGCAACGCACTTGAATATGGTCAATCGTAAGCCGTCTCTCTCGTGGCATAAGATGTTTTTCTCTTGCTACATTTGTTTCATCTACAATTTGTTTGTGCGCTGTCGATTAAGGTTGCACTCTAAATACATTTTAAAAATGGTTAAGAGATAGAAAATAACATCATATTCAGGTTCAACACATTTTTCTAATCAAATTTTATACATAACATGTTAAAATTGAAGTTATCGTTTAAAAGATATGAATATTTAAAAAACATTTATTTTACTTAGACTGCGGGTTAATTAACATAAAAGACACGTTATTTTCTGTAAAAGCGCAAAAAATGATTCAATTTATCCCTTAGAGTATCTCCAACAGACGCGCTATCTTAGTCGCGCACTAGAAAAAGACTGTTTTTTGTGCGCGCGGAGCCGAAACGGGCGCTCCAGGAGCTGCGCAATAATTGCACACGCGGAGGAAAACGGCATCGTGCGCGGAGTATTTGTTGCGCCCGTTCCCACGCGTTGGACAACGACGACTCGCGCGCGACTTCACCTCCTCTTCTGAGACCTCCAGGCACTGGCGCCGCTTCCCGCACCTTCTCCATTTGCTCCGGTGACCCATCGACGCTTCCATCGCCTATCCCCGTGCATCGTCGCTGCTTCCTCCACCTCCTCTTCTCGTCGCCGCCCCTCCAGTGCGCCATTCCTCCGACGAATAGCGCCCAACGACCCATTGCAGCTCGATGCCCACAAGGTGTTTGACAAAACACTTGCAAGGTATGTATTGCTTCAACTTTATATTTCGTAGATGAATTTGGTGCATCTTGTTTGTAGTTTTATAAACTAGTTTAAATTCAATATTGTAGATGAGTTCGTCCTACGATTCTTTCAAGAAAGAAATTGATATTCAAGAGGAGGATGACCTTGCAATGATCCTAAGCTATGCACATCAATAAAAACCAAAGCACGATGGTTCGGTTATGGTTTGTCGCAAATTTTGGAGGGATAAGATAATGCCCACAACAGATTGATGAGGAACTATCTTGTGGAGAATCCCACATACCCCGAGTCCTACTTTCGGCGCCGTTTTAGGATGAGCATCGAGTTGTTCAAATGCATTGAAGAGAAACTGACGAGTTGTGATCGGTTTTTTCAGCAAAGGAGGAATGTCGCCGGAGAACTCGGACATAACACCTTTCAAAAGGTGACAGCGCTTTGCGTATGTTGGTATGCGGTATTTTGGCGGATCTAGTTGATGACCACTTGACCATGGGTGAGAGTCAAGCCATCATGTGTATTGTTGAACTATTTGTCGTATTGAAATATAAACTATTAGTTTGAGTTGTAATAATAATTGAACTATTTATTGTTGATTTATTTTTTGTGTGTTTGATCTTTTTGGTTCTATAAAAGTGAGAATTGTTGTTTGTGCTGGGCGCGCACACTGTAAATTTAGGGCGCCTGCTGGAGCTATAGCAGCGCGCCATATTTTGTAGCCTGTGCTGGAGCAAGCTCCGTGTTGCACGGAAAAAAAATTGCTATTTTGGTGCTGTAAAAGAAAATTAGTGCGCTGCGCGGTTGCATGCCTGTTGGAGATGCTCTTAAAAGTGAACTGCGGGTTGATTACTTAAAAGTGTAGGGGGTTTTGTGTAAAATCCGAAAAACATTTTGTTTTGACACTTAAAATAGGTCTGTGTATTGAATATCAAAAAACACGGGAATTTTTCTGCAAAAATGCCGACGACATACAACCAAAAGCAGTAGGCGCTTTATTATTTAAAAATAAAAATATTAATATCAATTATTATTATTATTATTATTATTATTATTATTATTATTAAGGGTAGAGATAGAGATTAGGTATTAGGTATAGATAGAATAGTTTTCGCAAAAAAAGGTATAGATAGAAGAGGGGATTATTTTAAATAATTACACTAAATTGATTCCTAACAGCGTGGAGGTTAAGTTGCCCTCGGAGAACCCCCGCAAAAAAAAAAAAGTTGCTCTCAAAGAAAAGAAACCCAAGTCGAGCCGGGCTACCGTACATAGTTTTTTTTTGAAGCTCCGTACGTAGTAGGAGTATATAGCGAGTTAAAATCGCTTTCCTCCCTGAGCGTGCACGAGTCGTGGAATCTAGCGGCTGGACGATCGCGCCGCGACTCCGCGCGACGCCTCGACCGATTTCGATGGAAGCCAGCGACGGCGACAACAACGCCATCTGTTTCCCGTACGACGTGCTCCTCGACATCTTGGGTCGTCTCCCACAGCGCACCCTCGCCGACTGCCGGTGCGTGTGCCGCGCGTGGCAGTCCATCGTCGACGCGCATGACCTCCTCCTCCCGTACTACTTTCCCGCGGAGGACTTTCCTGGCATCTTCTTGACCAAGGTTGGATGCCCGTCCGTTTGTTCCTTTTTTGGCCGGCTGTCTTCGTGCAAACGGCAGCACTGCAAACCTAACTCCCGACGACCCGTGTACCCGCACAAGGCCACCATACGGAACTCCTGCAACGGCCTTCTCTTCCTCGAGGACCAGGGAAACTATTACGTGTTCAACCCGGCAACGGCATGGTATGTTCGCCTGCCATGCCCGTCGACCAAGTGGCGCGTCGGCGCTATGTCTCTTGCCTTGACCCGGCCGTGTCACTGCACTATGACGTGTTCCTTTTCCATGAGGATATGCTGGCTGAGGAGTGGTTGTCAGCGAGGCACAAGAAGCAAGACAATGTTCCATCGCTCAAGCAACTGCAACAGGAAGGGGTGGATGAGCCGAAGAAGCTACTTCATTTGGAAGTGTACTCGTCGCGCACCGGCCAGTGGGAGTTCCGAGAATTTACGCCCGGACGTTGTGCCCCAAGCCACCTCTACCACGTGGTGGCTAGATTATCCTGCTGCTACGAGAGAATATCTTGGGCATCTGATCGCTACGATAGACTGTTTTGGTCATCCGGTTACTGGCGTGCGTCGCTGTATATGCATTCTCGTAAGAACATCCTCGTGATCCTACGGTCCTCAGAGAGGACTTACGACATGGTCCAACTCCCTGGGGAAACATGCAGTGCTGAGAGCATGTATCCAATGCCAAAAAATTCTGTCTTGGGAAGTTATGATAGAGGGGTTCACTACGTGACAATCAATAAACAGTTACAGCTTCAAGTATGGATGCTAACCGAATCATCAGATGGTCAACTAGATTGGACACTCGCACACAACGCCAACATCAAGCCGCACAGTGATCTTATTAAGTTTTCAGTACTAAAGCCAACAATGGTGAAATGGGGGGTTATCCGAAGCAGCGGTGGACCAGTCAACTTGATCGAGGATGACGGCTATGGTAATGTGGAGGAGGACAGAGCTGGAGCATATGACTCTGACTCTTCGTGGAACTCAGACGAGGACAACTTCATCGATGTGCCACAAGGTAGCGAAAACCTTGTGCAATCGACATGGTGTGCTGACAGCAGAATTATAGGATTCCACCCGCACAAGAATGCGCTCATCCTTTTAGTTCACTGGGCAGTGATGGTGTATCATCTCGATACATCGAGGATGCAATTTTTAGGCTACAAATGCAAGCTCATGAATGATCCTGTGGAACATTGCTATGTCAACTGCTTCATTTACCGAGCTTGCTATGCGAAGATGTTTCCAACAGGAAAAAAATTCAATGAGTTCTTAGAATAACTAGGCATGGTGGCCCGCGTAAATGTGCGGTCAACAATTTTTTTCCTTATTCCGGTCTGTTATGAGCTATTTCAAATTATCTTTAAGTTACAACTTGTTTTACTTTTTTTACTTCTTGTAACAGTAAAACAATGGGAATTATATTTTACGTGACATTAATTCTTACGATACGATTCTGGTGAGATTAAATAAACTCATGTTTTATTTAAATGAACTTCAAGCACTTTGTAATTTCTAAGTTCTTGCTTGCACTTTTTTTATTACCTAGAAGTAGTTCGACCAAGTTTCATTGCAGATAATTACTTCACAGTTAGTGTCGCTAAAATATTTTCATGCTACTGTGAGAAAACCGGTGTTCATCTCTATATGTTCTATTCCACCTAAAAGTTAAGTTTAATTCATATATCCTCCTCCCTTCATCGCATGGATGCTGAAGCCTCCTCATTGCAGATTTTATGTGTGTTAAAGAAATGTCACGACGGTCGACAGATAACGATTTGATGTAATATTTTGTCCAGATGAACCATAGAAAAAGATAAGACATGTTTCTCCATTGTCTAATCTCAACAAAGGGGTCTCTAGGTTTCTTTCTGATTAGAATATACATGCTGTCGAAGCCTAGGTACTACTATCACATACTCCCTTCATCCCAAAACAAGTGCCTCAACTTTGTACTAAAGTTAGTATAACTAGCAAAAGGGCCCGTGCGTTGCAATGGGAGAAAAAAAAATCATACTCTCCAAAGGCCATGACAACATTTTGCTGCTTCACATATAACATTTTGGCCTCCTCGCCTCCAGCTGCCATCTTAGACCTTGGATCTTCAAGACCTCTATATTATTCGTCAACGCCTAGTGATCATCATAGTTTTATGAGAATAAACTTCCTCTCATTCTCTTGGTAGTGCCATGAAGTTAGAGAGTTTTTTGTCCTCGGGGATTCGATTACTCGGATCTGATGAGTTTATGCTACTATGTCAAGCTTTTTTTTTGTTGGTTTGATTCTTTGTGGAGGTGAAATCTTTCATCGACGTCATGATGAAGATATAGGGGATCATCCCCGGCCCAAGTACATTCATCGATTAAGGCCTCTCATCTGTTTAGATGCGCGATTCAAGACGCTATCAAAAACCATTATTGATAATGTTCGTGCGGGTGAAAGAGTGATAACATCATTGCTCCAGTTTAATTGTAGCCTCTTTACCGAAGTCTTTGGAGTATTTTTTCGAGCAGAGAATACTACCACCAAGAAGGTGTTTACAAGAGATTTCACTATAATTCTTAGTCATAGGAGTTACTTTATATTTTCTTGGATCTTAGGTTCAAATCAGTGTACCTGTAATTGTAATGATCAATAAAGCTACAGGTGTTTCTAAAAAAAACATTTTGACAAACATTTTGTTTAACTTCATTAACATTTTTTAATACATGAACTTTTAAAAAATCATAATTTTTTTTATTTCCCAAATATTTGTTTCTAGAATTCTGAATATTTTTTGAATACGTGACTTTAAAAAAATACGAATTTTTTTAATTCATAAATATTTTATGATTTATTGAACATTTTATTTAAAAATTTCCTTTTTCCAGTTTTTGATTTTTTTGAAGTACTAGATTATTTGAAGGAGAAAAAAAGAAAACGAAAAAAAGGAAAAATAATAATAACAAGCCGCTCACACATGTGCCGGCCCAAACAGGCACGCTGAACCTATCCTTCAACCACCAACGCAAGGGAATGCGAGTGCAGATTAGCATTTCTTTTAAGCACCATTATGCTGGCCTTTGGAGATAAGTTTGTTGGGATTTCAGTTTGAGACTTCTAATTATCCCTAAAAAATACCAGTGTTATGAAATTCTATATAAGAAAGGTTATGCTACTACCGAAACTACGTGGCATGGCAATACGAACGAAAGTAGAACAAAATAGGCAAGGACGTCAAGCTTGATCACAAATTACCCCAACTAACTTCCCACTAACAGTCTCTGATCTTGAGTGCAGTGAGGGACAAAGGTCAAGTCAGACCTGATTTAGTGATCTGGTGCATCTAGGAACATGTAGCATCCCTTCTGAATAATTATTAGGCCCACAAATAAGAGAAGGATGTAAGATTAGCATAACCGGAAAAAGATCAATAAGTAGATTTATGGCACGATTAGCAACACCAAAAGGAAATATGCACATAGTAAATAACCTGACAGTTAAAGTGTATAATAAGAGAAGCTGGAACAATACAATTTCGCAAAATGTACAAACTTAACTCTACAGCCTCTAGTGCAGGCTATAAAAAAAAAGGAGAATCCCTATATGTTCTCTTACTGAAGAGGCTCTACTATACTTCAGTTACCTGACTGTCCCACCAGTTAATTAGCCTCTCCTTGCTTCCTTATTTATCTCTCAGGTAAAAAAATAAGGGAAAATGGCAACGAAGCGGCAGCCACAAATTGCGCACAGGCGCACAGACAGAGCAAACAACACAGAGGACGTTGGATGGACGGGTACCTCTCGCACTTATACCTCCCTCTCCCACTGGAAATGCAGTTTATGGACTGAAAATGGAACAAAAGAGAATCAGAAAATATTAGCTTAATTACGATGAACATATATCTTGGTCCCTTTTTGAAGGCCAACTACTAAGGTAGCAGTGCACGAAGCACACCATGGTTTCCATGGCTTTCTCGGAAGGGACACAACACTATAATAGTGAAAACCTGAAGTATATAAGCTACAGAAACAATATAGATAGAAGAACCAAGCATGTTCCTTTCCTGAGTACATGGTAGGGTGGCTGTTTCTGCTCATCAAAATAAAACCCACCAAAAAAAGGAGAAAGAAGATGAATACCATAGCTGGTAACTTGGACACACATCAAATATAGTACTGGTATAATTTAAAGCATAGTAAAGCTTGATAAATTAAAAATAGAGCTTTGCAAACAACATGCAGATTGAAGTATCATTTGAAATGAGTGAATTATTTGTAGAGATGTACTTTGTAGGTACAGATATCTTATGTTACTATGCCTGCAACTGGGTCGGCATCGGCAGGGAGCATCATGGTCGCCTGGGATCGGTCCACTGTGTCTTGCAGAGAGCTAGCAAAGCACCACTTCTTCATCTCAATCAAGATGTGCTCTGCCACAAGCAATGTTACTGCTTACCTCACCACTGTTTATGCACCATGCAATGTATGTGGAGGACAAAGATGAGTTCTTCCATGTCATGGAACAAGCTGAAGCTATGGTTGATGGCCCACGGATTATTCTTGAAGACTTCAATATGTACAGATTTGCAAATGAAAAATCAAGGGGAAGAGTCAATTGGTCTGTCATGGAAGCTTTTAATGAATGGATTAGAGAACAGGATATGGACATTGACATCAGTAACAAACAGGAGCTTCACATGGCCGAATAAAAGGCAACATCCTACCTTAATCAAGCTGGATAGGGTCCCGGTGAATTACATGGAATCTGGATTTCTTTCAGACAACAGCTCATGCTATTCAGGCCACAACTTCAGGTCACACTCCTATTGCTGTGGATTTTAACAAGGAGTTACCTCGCTGTAATTTATATCGTTTTGAGAATCATTAGCTCCAGACGGAAGAAGTAAAGCATATCATCTGGGACTGCTGGAATAGGGGTCACAGGCCGCTGGCTTCTAAATGAACATGCATTAGTTTTAAAATGAGGCGCATGCGGGCTGCAATCACAAAGTGGACTCGGACTATGAAACCACTACAAACACGTCCCAGCAATAACAAACATGTTATGGATTATCTCAATGCCGTTGAGGAGAGGAGGAGGCTTTCTGCTTTAGAGTTTTCCTTGAGAAACCATGCCACCAAAAAATTCTGGAAGCGAGAGGCTTTGGAAAAAGATGGATAGATTGGATTAAAGAATTACTCTGCACTAGCACATCTCGTGTGTTAATCAACGGCCAGCTTGGGGATGTCCTTTAGTGTAGAAGCGGACTGCGACAACCGACAAGGTGATCCTATGTTACCATACCTTCTCATCCTTATCGCGGATGTGCTGCAACGACTTTGTCGTCAAGAGTTTCACCAAGGCAACCTTGCCCACCCGCTAGATCCTAGTTGTGGACTCTTTCTTCCCCATCTTGTGTAAGTCCTCTCTCTTCTCAATCCACTTTCCTTCTTCATTCTTCAGTTTGCAAATTGTGTTGTGTTTCTTCCTCCATGTTGCTTGCTGGTGAAACCACTCTGTATTCCTATCTCCCTCTCTTAGATATGTGGCTCTCGAACGTTGCCGCAACATTATCTCGGCCCGAAGAAGTACCTCATCTATATCTTTCTATCATTTTCTGCAGTTTGCGGCGCCCCCATCAACTGCTCTAATTTCTTTCGGAGATCCTTGATCCGGCGATTGACCGAACCGAAACACGAAGCGCTCCACCTACTGAGGTTGCGTTGCATGGCGCCCAGCTTGGCCTGTACTGGTTCCAACGTCGTGGCCTTGTCCGCCTGATTCCAGCCATTGTTCACCGTGGCCGCAAGGGATTCCTCTCTCCCACATAACTTCATATCTGAATATTTTCTTCCTTCTGTATACAGTATGTTTACCAAGTTGCAGCAAGAGTGAGAAATGATCTGATCTAGTTGAGACTACATGTTGGATGCTAGCGTTGGGAAGCCGTTTGCTCCATTCTGGAGAAGCTACCCCTCGGTCAATTCTGTCTCTTACTTTGTTGCTCCCAGATTGTTTATTATCATAAGTCCAACTCGGTCCGCGGAAACCTAAACCATGCAAGTCACACGCCCAGAGAATGTCAAGGAAATTAGCCATATTGTTTTCAGATCTCTTGGCTGAAGAAAAGTGTTCGCTTTGCCACATTGTTTCATTGAAATCGCCAATCATAAACCATGGCTCCCATGCGTTCGGTTTTATTCTTGCAAGCAAATCCCACATGTGGTGTCTTTCATGGGCTTTCGGTTCTCCATACACCAAGGTACCCCTCCACCAATCATCACAAGGATTATTTCGCACAAGAACATTAATATACCTCGGGCCAATTGATAATTTCATTATTTCAACTGAGTCATCCCAGTACAAGGCGATACCGGCAACTTTGCCCTTGCCGTTATGCAGCAAGCAGTTCTTGAGGCCAAGCCTCCATCTAAGGTTTTTAACTATATCCTTATTCTGCCTAGTTTCAGAGACGAAGACGGTCGAGGGACGGTGTGTGCTCACAAGGCACGCCAATTCCTGAACTGTCCAGGGTTGGCCTAAACCCGGCAGTTCCAGCTGAGTATTTTACTCCTGACGGCCGTCATCATCAGCGACCGTCAGGTCTCCAACAGCTCGTTGCTCCTCTCTCCTCCCTCTGGACTAGTACTCTTCTTCTTACTAACAACCTCTAGTTACATACCTCCCCCTTCAGAAGTGACTCATGTACCCCTTCCTGTACCCTGTCCCCTCTCTTGCCCAGAACTGATACAATGTTGACCACACCCTGCTCTGTACCCTTTTTCTTCATATTCTTTCCAGATATCTTGACTGCCTCTTCTGTCTTGCAGTCGGAACCTGCGACAAAAAGGTGCGTCGCAGGGCCTTTGTCGATGTAGATCCCATCCATCTGCTTGTTCCCCACCACTACCAACATTGCTGAATTTGCTACCGGGAGCATAGTGCTCGCTTCAGTTATGCGACCAACAGCAGGCGCGCCTGTTTCTGAACCCACTGCCGCTGTCAAAGTTGTGGTAGGTACAGCAGCAGCAGGTTTCAGTACCACGTCCACGTTCGACGCCTGGGCAACTGCACTTGCACCTTGGTTCATAGGATCTGCCAGGGTTGCAGCAGGGGCAGTAGCCATGACCAAGCCGCCGTACGTCGGAACCAGCCCGAACCCACGGCCGGCCACCATATCTGCAGCATGTTGAATTGGTCCGAGGGGAGAGGGGTTTTGTTGTTGTTGGAACCCTCTCCCTCCTGGCCAAATTTCAGTGGTGTGCTCGTGGACATGTTCTTCCCTGGCCCTAGCTTGATCGCACTGACCGCTGTGATTGCTGCCAGCACGAAGGATTTAGCCATACCTCTCAGCTGCAAGTCTTGCTGGCGCTGTTCTTGCGTCACCGGAGCCCGCTGACTCAAAGTGCAGAAACCGGCAATGCATGTGTCCTTGAAGGCACTAGGCCTTGTATTCTGGATTTCCGGTTGTGTTACAGGCAATTGCTTATGAGAGTGGCTTGTGGTGTTTGGCTGGTGCTTCAGCCCTCCACGAGCTACACATCAGGTAGCTTATCCCTGGTTCTTAGAATAGGGTGTGTGTGGTCAAGGTTGACTTATTTTTCGTTCATGTCAGGTCTGTAATTTGACATCTCTAGGTGTTGACCTCTGGCCTCTCCTTGTACTATTTCCCTTCTTATAAATCATCACAGGCAACTCTCCTGCATCACTCGAGGAAAAAAAAAGTTTCAGATTATCTTAACTGCAGGCTACACCACTAGCATATACTCCCTCCGTCCCAAAATAAGTGTCTCAACTTTGTACTAACTTTAGTGCAAAGTTCTACTAAGCTTGAGACACTTATTTAGGAACGGAGGTTGTATGATAAATATGTTAGTCAGAAAGGCTACTATGAGGGGAAATGCACTTTTCAATCGCACATGATCTAGCTAGAAGCATCCTTCAATAAGTCATCTCAGTATTGTAGTATTTCTGAAATTAGTATCAAGATGTGCCCTGGTCTCTTGACTCATCAAACTTGGATGGACAAATTCAGATAGACATAGGATATATTACCAAATAACAAAAAGACATTAGGTTAACTATAAGATTTGCATAGCCCCTCCCCCCCCCCCCCCCCCCCCCCACTCTCTCGAATCCAAAGTGCTTCATGCTAGAGCGGATACAACGATATAATTCCACTCACAGCATTAAGCACTGCCAATGACAAAAGGTTATACTGTTCTGGTCCTTTCTAGAGGCCACCAAAGTACAGATATGACTAGAACACTACATAAACGTTTAATAAATAAGGAAAAAAAACATAGTGATATGAAAGAAAGAAAGCACTATCGCTGCTGCAGGAGGATTTGAGCTAGAGTTTCACCTGCCGCAGGGAAGAGGGACCAAGACCACATGGGTGATTCGGCAAACTCTCTGATGCCATGACACTTGTGATACAGTAAATCCTGGAGGGGGTGACACATTTTATGGTAACAAAAAAAAGTTGGAAGCTGGATGTATGGCCATGCATAACATCGACCTTGGAACAAATTTTAATGTCCCAATAACTAGAAAAGGGTGGTGTTCTTCATTTTGTCTATCGAATCGTATCAGCAGTCTAAAATTTGAATATATGCCTAAAATGTGATTGACTTTACATTTTTTAGTTAGAGATGATGCAGTTGTACAGCAACATAACCTGAGTTAAATACTAAAACTTGTACTAAACATGATGATTTAACTAGAAGAAGGATATTATTTTGTTGTCTAACATGTCATCCTATGCTTGATACTACCACTGTTCTGATTAGGGGAAAAATGGTCATTTACATTCGCAATTAAGCCATCAAATATAACACATGATACCCAATTTATACCCCATCTTTTGTCCCTTAGGAACCCCACCATTTATTTTAACTTAGAATTTGACTAATCAGATTATTAAATATATGAAACACCTAGCTTTTTTGCAAGCAAACATGAAATAAATTGCAAGGCCCCAAAATTCCATCTGATATCAATCTACAAGTAACTCGTATTGTTTTTCTCGATACTGAATAAGCCAGCTAGAGCCACTCCAAAACTTTACCGCATTATGAAAATCTCCAGATCAGCGGATCGGCAAAAACACCCGATAGTTCCCTTTCTGAAAAGCACACATGTTGACCCTCTACAAACATGCGTCGGCCCGATGAGGCCGAAATGGCCAGCAGACCAAGTTTTGTTCCGATTTTATTCCATGTCCCCGAAGGGATGCCAGCAGACCACGTTAGCAAACTAAACTTGCGCAGTCAGAGGAAATTGATGTGGAGAATGAAATAAAACTCCATTTGAAATCTTTCATGATTTTGCGATCGATGTCTTTTTTTATTACGTATGTATAAGAATTAGCATGCGTCTCTAGAATTTAGTATTAGCACAAATAGTATTCATTGATTCTGGTCATTAGGAATTCGAACCTAAAGTTAGATTAGAATAAGGAAATTTCTTGAGTTGTAGCTTCAATCAATTGCCCTCGGAGCAGAAATCAAGACCTGGTGCGGGTGGGAAGAAGGAATTAAGTGGGAGAAGCTCACCTTGGCATCGGCCGAGGTTCGTCTAGTTCCGCAGCCCGACACTAGAAATTGCGAGCAGGTCTTCCGATGTGGGTGTCGAACGTCGTCCCTGTCCCGCCGCGGTGCCTTAACGGAGAAGAGCAGCAGCCCGTGGCCGCCACTCCGGCTGTCTTTCTCGCCGTCGAGCCGCATCTATCACGCGAGAGGCACTTGCTGAGCGAGAGGGAAGAGACGCCCCCTAGGTCGCCTCGTGGAAGATGGCTCGCTCCCCACCTGAATCTCCAGCATGCCAAGGCGAGGGCAGCGCCGGGAGCCCGGGATGATTGGGGGAAGCGGCGGCGGTGCGGTGAGAAGGAAGAGAGGAGGGGAAAGAAGGAAAGAGACAGCCTCCCTCATCCTTACCATTATATTGGAGAATTTCAGAATGGAATCGTCTCCCACTCAAACAGACAGACGCTCCGCATCAGACACTGAGCGCCCGGTGTCTGCAGCGATGCGTAATGTAGAGGTTGTCGACCGCTGAAACTGACGCTCCGCTTCAGACACCGAGCGGGCCGATGTCTGCAGCGATGCGTAGGCTCTCCTTGGTCAACCTCTTGTCCTTGTAAGCTCCGGGGCTGTTGTTCAAGATTCAGTTTCATTTCAGTTGGTGATTCCCAAAATATTTTTCACCATGCCAGAAACTTTAGTTTACATAGAGTTACAAGTGTGCTTAATTTGCCCAGGTCGAGATTTAAATCCTTGGTAACATACCAGAGCCTACAAGTATCTATCTTCAGTTACAGACCGTGTGAATACAAAACTGACTGGCGCCGCGCGTCAGACACGAATGGCCCTGAGGCGACGCGTGGGCTGGGTGGATACTGAAACTTACGCAGGGCAGCAGACACAAACTCCACTGTGTCTGGCACCATGCGTAGCCTGTTTTCTCCCTTCCCTTTCACAGTTATCTTGATTCTTTTTCTTTCTTTCTTTCTTTCTTTCTTTTTTGCGAGTGGCAGCTATCTTGATTCAGATAGGCCTCTACTCGTATTCCACACATTCCCTGTGCTGCGAGTGTGAGTCGACAGGCACAAGCGTCTGAGGCGATGCGTGTATCACTGAAACCGACGCCGGGAAGCAGACACCAAATCCTCCATGGGTGTCTCACGCCTCGCGGAGAGAAATTATAAAAGGATTTCAATTTCGACCTGAGCGAGCACTTCCTTTATACTCCCTCCATGGGAGCAGACTTCAAAACAAAAGAAATGATTTGCTCTTCTGGAGGCTTACCTTGGCGAGCAACAGTCTTCTTCATCATCTGCTGCTCTGCTGGAGCATCATCTCATTTTTTACTTCTTCTTACAGCACAAGCATCAGTGCTCTGTTTTCACCCACATCAACCGGTGCAGGTGCAGGTGCAAAAGCAGGTACTACTTGTTTGTCAAATGCTCAATGCTCGTTCATTTTGCTCAACTTGTTCAGTTCCATTGTTGTTTTTGTCAACTTTGCACTTTAAGAAAAAAAGTACAGGACACAGTTTTATGTGCACAGGCTGGAAACACACACCCACTCCCTTTCTTATCAAAGCACCTAAGACGGTTGACACTCTTTCTCTCACGTAGTGTAACGGCATATTACAATATAGCATCAAGAGGGGGGGTTTGGAACAACTGCCATGACCTGGCAACATTCCTTTGTTCCAAGTCTTTAACTAAACAAAATCCAGAACAAGTCATGCACAATGTTCTTATATAGACAAGAAATAGCCCGCAATCTTTCATTGCCAAAGGTTGGGGAGTTCCGGTACTACCATTTTTCATGCAGGTAATTGGGCACTACCCAAGTACAAGTGGCTGGTCATACAAACCATCAAGTTTTCATCTCAAAACGCAAGTAAACAAAAAAAAAACATCAGGTTTCAACGCCTGACCATTTGCCAACTTTGTTCACCCTGACCAGGGGAAAACATTTCATGTCTAAGAGACAAACCACTCTAGCGCATCTGTCATATCATACATATTCTGTCATCTTCATTCACTTTGAACCGCAGTAAAAACAAAACAAAACATCCCTCCGCCAAATTCCTCCAGCTCAAACTCCAGAAAAGGCACATGCTCACATTCTACTCGGCAGCTACTGAAACAAAGCAACCTCAAACTTCTGACAGAAGATTGAGATTAATCTGCAATTGCACAGAGAATTTTTAGATATCATTTCCGCACCAAACACGGAAAAATGCTAGAATAAACTGCAATCAGAACATAGCATCAGTCAATTTGTTCGTTTAGGTAACTTTTTGTACATGTGCTAGCAATGCATATTTAGGTACAAACAAAAACAACATTCCAGTTGAACAACTGGCAAAAAAAATAATTAGACTAAACTACATCCCAGTGGCCACACTAAATAATCAAATATTTGCCCTCAACAAAGAACAGATATGGAATATCATCAACAAAAAGGGAACGCGAAAGCAGAAAAAGCAATGCACTATTTTGTCTCAGAGTATCTAGAGAGCATCAGATGAAGACCAACCAGAAGATTCATCTGTTGTTGGAGATTTCCCTTTTGAAGTTGGTAAATTTTTATGTCATTTGTCATAGTATTAAATTGTAAGCACCATGGAGTCATTTTTCAGAGATATATGTGCAAGCTGATGAGTTAACTATATTATATGCTGTATTAATCTCTTGGGAGGTTCTCCAATCTAAAACCTCGTTTAACTAGAAACAAAACTAATTTATTTTAACTAGATACAGAAGCTCAAGGAGGGCCTACCAATCACTTGACAAAATTAAAGGAGGTACCAAAATATAAAAGCCCAGATGCCAAATTTATCAGAACTCTAATATTATCAAGAAACTATATATCACATGTGCTCACAAATAAAATAAAAAGCAGTAAAGGGCGAAAAGAACATAATAAATCTTACCAAGCCACTCTTATGCTGTAAGGAGACTCGTTGCCATCTTGCAAAATTTTATCAGAGAAACTTATATCGCAGTCCAGTATAACTTTTGGTTTGCGCTCGCCCACCACAGGTAAGCCAACTAACTTGCTGCACAAGAACACTGAAAAATGCACAATATTATCCAATTTAAGGGTTAAATCAGCTATGACTGTAAGCTCCTCCAATCCCTCTAGGTGAACAGTCTTGAGTTTTGGCATACTGATTGTGTCTTGCTGTACTACATCCAGAGACAGTATTTTGTTTAACATCCTGCACTGAGTGACGGAAAGTTGCTCAAGGTTGATGAGATCCTTGATCCATGACAAATCAATTAGTGCAGGACAGACAGATATACTGATTGATGTGATGCTCACACCCACGGTTTTGAGATTAACTTCTCTGAGTTTTGATAAACCTCTTATTGCAACCATTTGAAGGACATGGAGTAGTTGCTGCGCATCTTGAGTCTCATCCTGCGCATCTTGAGAAAGGGAAGATATCCTTTTATCTTTCAGAATGTCTGCTCCCACGGCATGATTGAACAGTTTTTCTGCCTCTATCTCGCTTGGACAAACCATGTGTATGGTTTCATCAGCACCCATTGACGCACAGACTGCTTGTTTTTGTGTAGTGAACACAACTTTCTGGCATTTAAGACTAGCTGGAGGGGCATCTGGTATGCCAATTCGAGCAAGGTTGATAGGACCAGAAAGATCATCAAACATGACCAGAAAGCGCATCCCCCTGAGACGGTTAGAAATAGCCAGCGCAACACCAGCTTCAGTAACATCAGCTGCTACTGTTACTCCTAGAAGTCCAATCAGACACTTCTGCACCTTAGCAACTGAGTAGTCTGAACCAGTGTCAACAATTAACACAATCAAATCATCCCCGTCAGAAATGAACTCAGAGCGGGACTTTGAAACCTGTCTCAACAAAGTAGACTTTCCAATACCCGCCATACCCCAGATGCCCAGCAACCTGGCCTTTCCACTTGTGTCATTGATGAACTTAATCACCAAATCCTTGTATGAATTAGTAACAAGGGACAAATCTTCCCACTGTGACACATTGACAGGGAGTAGTCTAGCTTTTATGTCTATGCAGAGGTCTTTGTACTGACCTGCAAGTTCTTCAGCCCGCTTCGTTTCTTTGATGGCTTCTCTAGCACACGAGCATGTGTTGAAGTAACCGCCCCTGAGATACTTTTCCTGGATTTCTGAAAATGTCTTCTCCAATTGTTCAACACATTTGATCCAGTGCCTTGACTGAAGAGATGGGGGACATGGCCCTATAAGAAGAAAATCATCCTTCATCGCTATCACCCTCAGCACTGCTTGTTTGTGGTCATCGATGCGACGCTCGCGGTCACAGGGGTATCCAATGTAATCGGCAAGCGGATCCCAGATTTTATTAGCGACAAGAAGACCAAGAGCAACAGGTGGATTAACGACAGCTCCTAACAATTGTCCCGGTGTTGGTCTGCACGGAGGAAGAAACATGCAAAAAAAAAAAAATTAGCTTGTTTGGCAGCTGCTACCAACTTCTATTATAGAAATGACAGTTCAAGTACAGTAATACACCACTACCAACCATCATTTCTTTAGACTATATCAGGATGACACAAAAGCCAGGGGAACTCTCTGAAAAGAAATGGAGGCTTCCAGCTAGGTTTACACATCAAGCATCCCTGTCCCTGTTGCCCAGAGACAGCTGACTACCAATCATCATTTTCAAACAGACTCCGTATACAAATCTGAACTTCTCCAACCGAAGACAGACACATCCTCTCCTTTTGTATTATGGAAACCACAAGCTTATACTAGTACACTAATAGAACTACAACCAACCAGCATTTCAAACAGACTACATAAACAAATTAGAACATCTTCAGCAGCCAAAGACATACACAGCCCTCTCCCCCTCTGATTTCTATTAAGGAAACCACGGGTTCAGTACCCTGATACAACTACAACCAACCAGCACTTTAAACAGACTCCATAAACAAATCTGAAACTTCTTCAGCAGCCAAAGATGTACGCAGCCCATACAATCTACCAGGTAGCAGGCGCATTTCTACGAGTACAGCAGTAGGGGTAAGGAACATGACTTACCCCGCAGGGGCAGGCGCTGGAGCGTGTGCCGCCATTGGTGGTGGAGAAACAGATCTCGTGACTTGGGTCGACGTGTGGGGAAGACGCCGAGAACTGACGGGCGGGTAGAGGGGATGTTTGGTGAGGCGTGCGGAAGCTGGTTGAGGCCGGCTGCCCTCGCACCTCCGCCGCCGCAAGTTCTCGCGCGGTCGCGCCGCCTCCTCCTCGCCACTGCCCTTGCGCGGTCGCGCCGCCGCCGCCGCCTCGTCACAAGTTTAGGCCAGAAAACGAGCGGAAACGCTAATCTAAACAGGGCCTTAGGGTTAGGGAGAAAGGGATCGGGCTCGGATCCCTCTGCTGAATCAAACTCCTAACTCACTAGTCACTTACAAGCCGGTCCCGCGGGAGACCTCCTCTTCAAGCAGCGCCCACGCACCCCCTTTCTGGGCCGGCCCGAGCGTCCTCTCGATCCCCTCGATCGCTAGTGGGCCTTTACCACGAGCATAGAACAACACTGCTCAGATTGTTGATTGCTAACTTTAACATAAAAGTTCACAAAAACTCATAAAATACCGAAAAAAGTTCATTACAATTTTTTTTGCAAAAATGTACTGGAATTTTAAAAAGTTCATCACTCACAAATTCGGAAAAATTTCATCGATTTCAAAAATAAGTTCACAAAGATAAAAAAATCTCATTGATTTGAAAAAAAATCATCAATATGAAAAAAAAGTTCACAAATTTGAAAAGAAATCATCAATTTTGAAAAAAATTCACAATATTAAAAAAATTCCAAAAATTGAAAACATGTTCAACGAATTTGGAAAAAAAGTTCATCAAATTTCAAAATTAGTTCACCAAATTTGAAAAAACAATCATCAAATATGATAAAAGTTCATCAATTTTGAAGAAAAAGTTCAAGGATTTTTAAAAAAAATCATCGAACCCAGGAAGAAGAAAAGAAGGAAAAAAAACAGAAGGAGAAAGGAAAGTAGAAAACGCATAAAAAGATGAAAATTACCACGTCCAATTGGGGATGGCAGGGTGGTTACTGTAGTTTACAATTAACCAAGGCATCCCCAATTCAATTCAGCACTAGCAGAGGGCGTTGAATAGGATTTAGTGTCCCACGGGAGGTGCGGAATATGAAACTGGGCTCTATTTTGGTAATATATACAGACAGAGCTGGCCAAACAGGCTGGCACAGCCCGCCGTCATGTTTATTAGTCGATCTGTGCCGTGCCGGCCCGCTTGCTGCATCCTCCAGCCCAGGCACGACCCGTATGCTAATCTGGTCGGCCCATCAGCGAAGCATGCTTTATCTCTCGGGGGTGGCCGCCGTGTATGGTTAGGCCATCCCGGAGATCTTTCTTTCGTCCCTGTAAACATTGTGACGAATCAATAAAAAGCTTCGTGTGTTGTCTCAAAAAAAAAACCCATTGTTGTTTGGTCTATTGGGCTGATTTTGGGCCACTTTTAGTCTATTGGGCTGTATTTAGGCCACTTTTAGTCTATCGGTAGAGATTTTCCGGCTGCCAAGAACGCAATGATCCAGTCCCAGAGGAAGCGAGCGCCCATTGAGCCGACGCTATGGACTCGCGCCAGACAGATCATGTTGTCGGCCGGGCGCTGTCCTCCCAGGAGCGGCGCAGTGCAATGTGGACCATCATTGCCTGCTCCAACCCACACAAGATGACACCTCAGTCAACGGATCCAGACTGATCGGAGTCGTATCCGTTGTCTGCCATGCCAGAGACGGATGAAATATCGCCAGAGATGAGCTTGGGTGGTGGAGGGAGTGGAGTGTGAAGTGGCTAGGGTTTGGTCCGGCGAGCGGATGGGGAGAAATATATGTGAGGTCAGATGGACCTGCGTGGGCCGGGTTTGACGTGGCGAACGCGCTCGGGTGCCCCATATCCATCTCAGATTTGGGCTGAATATGAGAGGTGTTGACCAGTCCGACGTTTGAGACGCTCGGGTGGGTTAAAATTTCATGATCGGTTAATGACCGGGCGGCCCACATGGACGTTTAAGATGAGTTTGGACGTGCCCGGTTGTAGATTCTCTAGCGCTGCGCTATAGTGGGGCACAGACGCACAGTGCATTGCAATGCAACACTCCAACTTTTTAACCCACCTGGGCATCCAACTTGCTTGCTCATGAAGACCTCGGGCATTTGAGGAAGCCCATCATCGGAATATACAAGCCAAGTTCTATAATGAAAATTCCCACTAGTATACGAAAGTGAAAGCATAGGAGACTCTCTCTATGAAGAACATGGTGGTACTTTGAAGCACAAGTGTGGTAAAAGGATAGTAACATTGCCCATTCTCTCTTTTTCTCTCATTTTTTCTTTTATTTTCATTTTTTATTTTTTTTCTTTCTTTTTGGTGGGCTTCTTTGGCCTCTTTTTTTATTTGGGCTTCTTTGACCTCTTTTATTTTTCATAAAGTCTGGAGTCTCATCCCGACTTGTGGGGAATCATAGTCTCCATCATCCTTTCCTCACTGGGGCAATGCTCTAATAATGATGATCATCACACTTTTATTTACTTACAACTCAATATTACAACCCGATATCTCGAACAAAGATATGACTCTATATGAATGCTTCCGGCGGTGTACCGGGATGTGCAATGATCTAGCATAGCAATGACATCAAAAAATGGACAAGCCACGAAAACATCATGCTAGCTATCTTACGATCATGCAAAGCAATATGACAATGAATGCTCAAGTCATGTATATGATGATGATGGAAGTTGCATGGCAATATATCTCGGAATGGCTATGGAAATGCCATGATAGGTAGGTATGGTGGCTGTTTTGAGGAAGATATAAGGAGGCTTATGTGTGACAGAGCGTATCATATCACGGGGTTTGGATGCACCGACGAAGTTTGCACCAACTCTCGAGGTGATAAAGGGAAATTCACGGTACCGAAGAGGCTAGCAATGATGGAGGGATGAGAGTGCGTATAATCCATGGACTCAACATTAGTCATAAAGAACTCATATGCTTATTGCAAAAATCTACAAGCCATTGAAAACAAAGTATTGCGCGCATGCTCCTAGGGGGATATATTGGTAGGAAAAGACCATCGCTCGTCCCTGAACGCCACTCATAAGGAAGACAATCAATAAATAAAATTGTGCTCCAACTTCATCACAAAGCGGTTCACCATACGTGCATGCTACGGGAATCACAAACCTCAATACAAGTGTCTCTACAATCCACAACCACCCACTAGCATGACTCTAATATCACCATCTTTATATCACAAAACTATTGCAAGTAATCAAACATATCATATTCAGCGATCTACAAGTTTATGTAGGATTTTATGACTAACCATGTGAATGACCAATTCCTGTCATCTCTCTAAATAGATATAAGTGAAGCAAGAGAGTTTAATTCTTTCTACAAAAGATATTCCCCCGCTCTAACAAATATAAGTGAAGCAAAAGAGCATTCTACAAATGGCGGTTGTCTATATGAAGAGAAACAGGCAATCCAAACTTCAAATAATATAAGTGAAGCACATGAAGCATTCTATAAAGCCATACTCAAAAAGATTTAAGTGAGGTGCAATGAGCATTCTATAAATCAACCAAGGACTATCTCATACCAGCATGATGCATAAAAGAAAAATGAAAACTAAATGCAAAAGACGCTCCAAGACTTGCACATATCGCATGAATGAAACGAATTCGAAAACATACCGATACTTGTTGAAGAAAGAGGGGATGCCTTCCGGGGCATCCCCAAGCTTAGATGCTTGAGTCTCCTTGAATATTTACTTGGGGTGCCTCGGGCATCCCCAAGCTTGAGCTCTTGCCTCTCTTCCTTTTCCTCATATCGAGACATCCTCGATTAGACACTACATCCACACAAAACTTCAACAGAAAACTCGGTAAGATCCGTTAGAATAATAAAGCAAATCACCACTCTAAGTACTGTTGCAAACCAATTCATATTTTGTTTTTGCATTGTGTCTACTGTAATATAACTTTTTCATGGCTTAATCCACTGATATAAATTGATAGTTTCATCAAAACAAGCAAACTATGCGTCAAAAACAGAATCTGTCAAAAACAGAACAGTCTGTAGCAATCTGAGCAATCACAATACTTCTGGTACCCCAAAAATTCTACCAAAATTAGGAAAAATAAACAAGTTGTATGTCAAGACAGTGCAAAAGGAATCAGAACCAATTGACGTTCCAGTTAAAAATGTAAAATCGCATACTACAGCCAATGTTTCTGTCCTGCACCGTACAAACCAACAAGCATTGTAAACATCCTAAAGGCAAACCTTGGCACATTATTTTTATAATACAATGGAATTGTACAAGGGGATAATTATTTTGATGAAAAGTTTCTGTAATCAAGATTCACAAAGTTTCCGTGAGCATGAACAAAGTTCAAGGCTAGCTCCCACTTCAACAATGCTTGCCTTTCTCACTTTCACTTTCCTTTTTGAAAAGTTTTTAGGTTCCCCTCTTTATTTTTGTGTTTTTAAACTATATAAAAGCACTCAACAGAAATAAATGACTCTCTAAAACTTCCGGGTTGTCTCCCTGGCAGCGCTTTCTGTAAAGCCATACTCTAGGCATATAGTGCTCAAGTAATGAATCCACCCGGATCCCAAGGTATATCAAAGCCAATTTTAATTAACAATGATTTGTAATTTAGTAGTGAGCACAAAGTAAAAAATATCAAGCAACAACGAAGTCTAACTCTCTTCCTATGCAGCGGCATGTCATAAAAGAACAATTCATGCACACCAAGTAAAAGCCAATGCATAGTATAAACAGTTTCTTGCAATTCTACCATATTGTTGGAAACATAGAGAGGTGGAGATATAGTTCCTCTCTCATAATAATTGCAAGTAGGAGCAGCAAGCACATTCATATCACATTCATCAAAATTATCATGTGCAACGGTAAAAGGCAACCCATCAATATAATCCTTACTAAGCGCAAATTTCTCCGATATAGTGTACTCGGGAGAATTCAAAAGGACAATAGGACTATCATGCGTGGGTGCAATAGCAACAATTTCATGTTTAACATAAGGAACTATAGCAAGTTCATCTCCATAAGCATAATTCATATTGGCATCTTGGCCACAAGCATAGCAAAAAAAATCAAAAAGGGATATTTCAAGAGAATCAGCGGGATCATAACAATCATCATAGCAATCATCCTTTGGTAAGCACAAAGGGGAATTAAACAATGTATGAGTTGAAGAGTTACTCTCATTAGAAGGTGGGCACGGGTAGCTAATCCGCTCTTCCTCCTTTTGTTCTTCGCTCTCCTCATCATCTTTTTCATCCAATGAGCTCACAGTTTCATCAATTTCTTCTTCCATAGCTTCCTGCAAAATATTAGTCTCTTCTTGGACAGCGGAGACTTCCTTAATAAATGCATTAATATAGTAATTGTATTCATAATTTTCATAGCAATATCTAAGTATAGCAATATTTTCAGGCCTATAAACACCATCATCATCAAAAGCTTCATACTTTTTAAACAAAGATTCAATTTCATAAGCAGCCTTAAAAGCAACAAATTCTTCTATTTTTTCAACATCATAGTAATCATATATACCATTAGCATAAGAAGCTAAGGTTTCATTATCATTAAATCTGCATGAAAAGGGAAGGTGTGGAGCCTTCATCCTAGAGCAACAAGTAATATCATATCTCAAGCATAGATCCCGGGCATACCAATGCAACATAATAAATTGATCCCATAATAGTTTCCCTTTTTGTGTCGAGCGATAATCCCTAAAGTATTCACGTTGATCCAACGTGTCTCCCATTATAAAGTTGAATGGGGTTTTCTCAGGATTATCAAAGTAGTACTTAATATCTTTCACATAATGAGAATCGAGGGTTTTAGGAGTTACCCCATCTCCATGATTAGCAAGTACACCTAATTTTTTTGGTATTTCGTGTTCCATATCCATAACTAAAGATAGAGAACAACTTAGAACAGCAAATAAAAATTACTCAGTGATAAAGCAAACAAGCACACACGAGAATACTCACCCCACGCTATGACTCCCCGGCAACGGCGCCAGAAAAAGGTCTTGATGACCCGCAAGTATACGGGATAGTTGTAGCCTCTTTCGGTAAGTAAGAGTGTCGAACCCAACGAGGAGCTAAAGGTAGAACAAATACTCTCTCAAGTCCTATCAGCCACTGATACGACTCTACGCACGTTTGACGTTCACTTTACCTAGAACAAGTATGAAACTAGAAGTACTTTGTAGGTGTGATAGGATAGGTTTGCAAGATAATAAAGAGAACGTAAATAAAAACTAGGGGCTGTTTAGATAAAGAAGCAATAAAGTAAGTATTAGTAGGGAGCTTTTTGTTACGAGAAAGTTATTTGTCCAAGGCAATCGATAACTAGACCGGTAATCACTATTGCAATTCTATTTGAGGGAGAGGCATAAGCTAACATAATTTCTCTACTTGGATCATATGCACTTATGATTGGAACTCTAGCAAGCGTCCGCAACTACTAAAGATTCATTAAGGTAAAACCCAACCATAGCATTAAAGCATCAAGTCCCCTTTTATCCCATACGCAACAATCCCCTTACTCGGGTCTGTGTTTCAGTCACTCACGCAACCCACTATAAGCGAATCATGAACACATTGCAACACCCTACAACGGAAATCCCTCACGCTTGCGCGACACGGAGGCCACCATAGGACAGCACCAATAATAAAACATGCAACTCAAACCAATCATGATCATCAATTAACCCATAGGACAAAACGGATCTACTCAAACATCATAAGATAGCCATACATCATTGGGAAATAATATATAACGTTGAGCACCATGTTTAAGTAGAGATTACAACGGGTAAGAGAGAGGTTACACAGCTGCATAGAGGGAGGAAGGTGATGGATATGTTGGTGAAGATGATGGAGGTGTTGGCGAAGATCGCGGTGATGATGATGGCCCCCGGCGGCATTCCGGCGCCACCGGAAGCAAGGGGGAGAGGGCCCCCCTTCTTCTTCTTCTTCCTTGACCTCCTCCCTAGATGGGAGAAGGGTTTCCCCTCTGGTCCTTGGCTCCCATGGCGTGGGAGGGGCGAGAGCCCCTCCGAGAATGGATCTATCTCTCTGTTTCTACGTTCCCAGATTCTACCCCTTCACCGTTTCCTTTATATCTGGAGATCAGTAACTCCGATTGGGGTGAATCTTTCGCCCAGATTTTTCTCATAAAATTATCTTTCTTGCACCCAAAATAAGAGCGTCAACCGCCTTACGGGTGGCCCACAAGATCCCAGGGTGCGCCCAGGGGGGGAGGGCGCGCCCCCCTGTCTCGTGGCCACCCCGGACACCGTTTCGTGTTGATTTTACTTCCCAAAAATCATAAATATTCAAAAAAAAAAATCTCCGTCCGTTTTTATCCCGTTTGGACTCCGTTTGATATTGGGTTTCTGCGAAACAAAAAACATGCAACAGACAGGAACTGGCACTGGGCACTGGATCAATATGTTAGTCCCAAAAAATAGTATAAAAAGTTGCCAAAAGTATATGAAAGCTGAATAATATTGGCATGGAACAATCAAAAATTATAGATACGACGGGGACGTATCAGGCCCCCCCATCATTGGTAAAACTATGAAGGAAAAAAATAGAGCCTGCTTAGATTAGAAAAATTAGAGCCTTTGGCCCCCCCAAACATGCATAATTTGTGTTTGCCCCCCTGAAGATCTTGTCTAGCTCCGCCACTGCAGGTGAGCTTCACGATTTCTTGTCTCGGGAGGACGTATACTTCTGTGGGGCAGCCATCAAAGGGGACAAAAAGAAGCTGGAGCCGTACAACCTTGATTTGAAAAGCATCGCTGACCTACAAACCAGAATCAAAATTCCTGTAGAAGATTGTGCTAAACAGACACCATCCCTATTCGACGTAGCAAATTTTGTGCTCGATACAAATCTTCAGAAGGGTGATGAGACGGTGGCATTAAGGTCGTCTGGTGGGAGAATTATCCCTTGACGTACGAGCGGATAAAATATGCTGCCCTTGATGCCCGTGTGAGTTTCGAGATAGCTGCAAGGTCCAAAGAGCTTGTTGCAAAGCCGTCTCCCACAGAGAATGAGAAGAAGAAGAAGAAGAAGAAGAAGAAGACGAAGAAGAAGAAGAAGAAGAAAACGCTGCACCAGCAGGAGGGCATTATGGATGGATGAACTATTTCCTCTCTTGTAAAAAAATTTATTCCCTCTCTGTGTATATTGATATAGATGGACTATTTCGATGGTGTGCATGTCTTTGGAATAGAGTAGTAGCATGGATCCGCTTGACTATAAGGAACTATTTATCTGCATATATAGCTTTCTTTGCTACTCCTTCCAGTGATCGGTATGTAGTGCATGTGTCCGTAGACATGACAGCTTGTCCATGGAAGTTCAACTACGGCGACCATCACGTTTCATCTCGTGATTCCCACGACGCCTCTCCAACCCACGGCACCGCACCCCCCGACGTGCGCCTCACCCCTCTCGGCCGCACCGCACCTCTGCCTTTGTGTGCATGACATGTGGGCCACCTAAAATGCGGCGAGCATTAAGTTTCTACCACAGCCACCCGCGATTCCCACGACGCCGCTCGAACCCATGAAACCACACGTCCCCGACCTGCGGCTCACCCCTTTTGGCCCCACTGCCCCTTTGCCTTCGGGAGAATTACATGTGGACCAGTCACCTATTGGGTCCACATGTTATTGACTCAAAGGTAGGTGTAGTAAGGCGCTGAATCTCAGTCCCGACGGCCTTGAGAGGGAAATGTAACTCATGCGCAAGGGCTTGTGGTGCTCCCGCAGCACGAACTCGTGCCAAACTCGAGATTTGTTTCTTTACTATACATGCACGCAACGATTTAATGGACATTGTAATCTCAACATGTGATGGGGAGCTCTAAATTTGAATTTGAAACTTATAAAACGAAAATATTCAAAACAAATAAACTAGGAGAGAGGGAGTATATCGTAGGATGTGTCCCATACAAAATAAGTCCCCTGGTTTGTCACCGCGAAAATGCGGTTAGAAAGGAGCACAGCGTCTTCCTACTCGTACGGCAACAAATCGGCCGCAGACAGCATGGTCCGCCTTTGACCGCCATGTGCAAGGTTCGTGCTATCTTATTCAATCTCACCGTGGTTCCATCGTACCAATTCATGCGGTGGCCCATTGCATGGCTGATCCCAATGTTGGACAAAGGTTCTACGGGAATGGTGTCACCGTTGTAAATGTTGTTCAAATTGATGTTGGTACCCTCCCATACATATGCAAGCCAATCTCCACTCGCACCGAGCCTAGCCTGTGAAACAGTGGGCAGGGGGAGAATTAGGAAATGGACACGGAAGTAGTCTTTAGAATGCATTTACTACGTGATCAAACTCATCTTACCTGCTCATTGGAGGAAATCCGAGTGCCCCTCAACGTTGGCATCTCAAGGGGCGTCAACTTGCAACTACGGCCACGCCGCGCTGGAGAGACCCCCAAGGAAACATCCTCGCGCGTTCCACGGAACATCAAGATGCATTTGTATGAGTAGTTTATCTTGTGAGAGAAAAGGATGAACGAGGGAAGGCCTCTAGAGATAGAGATGGACACTACTACTACCAATGTGCTGGCCCGTGCGTTGCAATGGATCCAAACTAGTAGAATAATACTTGTTCACGTGCTTGAAATATAAACACTCTAGTTTTGATATACATGTGTCAGCAGACATGACAGCTTGTCCAGGGAAGTTGAACCACGGCGACCATCACGTTTCTTGTTTCTACCACTGCCACACCCACACGCGATTCCCACGACGCCGCTCCAACCCACGACACGACGTCCCCCGATGTGGACATGGATCCTCTGACGTGGCTATCACTGCCTTGCCCTGCCTTTCCTTCACTGACAGGTGGGACCCACGCTTATGGGTCCCACATGTCAGTGACAGAATGGTAGGATTGTTCATGCCCCTCATCCCTCTCGGCCCCACCGCTCCTCTGCCTTTGTGTGCATGACATGCGGGCCAGCTGAACTGCGGCGACCATCAACTTTCTACCACAGACACACCTGATTGGACGCGGTTTGCCTACTCCGCTGCTGTGCTCCGATCCGTACTCCCGCACCATCGAATTTTCATCCAGCGGCTGTGACACATTTCGTCCCGGGCATCAATCCTCAGTTGGAGTACTTATGTACTACAAGTAGTACCCGCCGGTGTGGCCATCTACGCCTCGTAATGCCCCGACGCCCAGCTGTGGCACCCTCGCCACGGCCATGCCACCACCGGCCGGTTCATCTCGAACGAGTGAGTCGCGAACCACGCCACCACCATGAGAATGACATGTGGGCCAGCCCCATTTAAGGTCCGCATGTCATTGACTCATAGGCCGGTCACTAAACCACTGAAGTTCGGTCCCGTGGGCCCCGAGAGGGAAATGTAACTCCTGCATCAGGCCTTGTGGTGCTCCCGCAGTATGAGCTCGTGCCAAAACTGGAATTTGTTTCTTACTACTACCAACAAGTACTAGTAAGGTACACGTGCATTGCACGCATGAGATTCTGGTGGTTTGTGCATTATGCTTCTACATGTGGAGTTTTCTGTATTCTAACATGTGGCAAAATCTGGTGGAATGTAAGGTTAGGCAAGTTTGATTAACTTAGGTGAGTGTTCGGTTCAAGCCACACCTTAGGCAAGCCACACTAAGGCCCCACATGACATACACACAAAAAATGTGGCAAGATTCCCTTAGGCTTGCCAACTTGTGGCTCTCATTTTGAAGAACTAATAACTTTGCCTAAGCTTAGTTGTGGCAAAGTTAGTCATGAATTAAGTTCAACCATGGAGTCTTCTAGATTATACATGTGGCAGAATCTGGTGGATGACATCCAATGACCAGTAGTGCTCGGATTTGCCATCTTTGTACCTCGGATTGGCTTCATCCATGACCAACTTTCAAAGTTTTTCACACACTATATAGGGGGTGTAGATATAGATGTGCCGGTCCGTTGCAATGGATCCAAAGTATAACTATTTAGTGGAGTGCACTCTAAACACATTATCTATTTATTTTTCTCTAACCTTCCGTAGCCATGCAACCAAGCCACATAAGCTTCATGGGTGCCCCCCACATCATATTATTCATACTACGTTGATTGAAAAAAAGATAAATCACCCAAAACAAGATCTTCTCGTTTTTCCTACGATGTTGTGCCGTGCACGTATCTACTAGTTGTATAGTGGTAGTACTAGTAATATAATATTAGGAGTACAAACTTGGTACTAGTAGGAGTAGTACTAGTACAGAATGCTCCTACTCTATCAACGAGCCCCGTCTGACACAAAATTTCTTGGCTTCCGTGGTACAACTAGATCTTCCCCTTGTTTCTGTTTTCCAACCCGGCGGCGGGCGGGGTGTCGGTTTGCTCAACAGCGGTCCCACATGAAAGTGAAAATGCTAGGCAACACGCCTTACCTAAGCTATGTGTCATGCCGGACGGGCCGTGTTGTACTCCCAATTCACGGGCGTGTGGGGGTGCGACGCGAACGCGGCAGGACTTTTCCTTTTACTAGCAATGTGCCCGTGCATTGCGACGGATCCAAAGTAGTAGAATAGTAGTATTTGTTCACAAACTTGAAAGAAATCACTATTGTTTTGATATACTCCTAATATATTACTCCCTCCGTACCTAAATATTTGTCTTTTTTGAGATTTCAAATGGACTATCACATGTGATTATATAGACATATTCTAGTGTTTCTAGCAAGATGCCCGCGTGTTGCACGAAGTTGATGGAAAAGGTAAGCACAACTTATAAATTGACAAATGGAGTACTAGTTACAGTGATGCATATAATTAAGCAAAGGGATCGCACATGTCAGTATTGACTGGAACGAGAATGCAATAGCACAATAAGAATTAAGGCCACGATGATGCGATCGCAGTGGTGGTTACAGAAGGCAAGAAGAAAGATGGATCGAGTTGTGACCAGATCGAGTTGTCACCCTTCTGCTGTCATTGTTGGGGGGGGGGGAGGGAGAGAAAGACGTATCGAGAGTGTGCGCGGTAGGCACAGAGGCACAACTAGCACGCGCGCGCGCGTGTGTGTGTGTTTGAAAGAGGAGTAGATAGATTATTAGCAAGATCGATGTGCCACCCTACTCCTTCGGTGCCGGGTAATGTGTGTGTGTATGTTTGAGAGAGAATCCAGTCGATAGATTAGTATCAAGATCGAGGTGTCACCCTACTCCTTCGGTGCCGGGTAGTGTGTATGTGTATGTTTGAGAGAGAAGCCAGTCGATAGATTAGTATCAAGATCGAGGTGTCACCCTACTCCTTCGGTGTTGGGAAGTGTGGGTGTGTGTGTGGGGGAGGGGGGGGGCAGTGACACTCACATATCTCTACTCTTATAAAAAACAGAGTTGGTGATGATGGTGTTCCTGCCATCCTGCAATATAGGCCATCCGATTTATATCCGACGGACAGGAAGGAAAATATGGCAATTTTGCAAAAAGATACCCACACCCCTCTCCGCATTTGCAAATAAGGCATTCCCTCGTTCATCCTTTTCTCCCACAAGATAAACTTCTCATACAAATGCATCTTGATGTTCCGTGCAACGCATGGGCATCTTGCTAGTAGGGAGAAGGAGTTTGTGTGACACATATCTAGCTATATTAAGGGATAGGTAGATAGCATATGTGTGAGAGACATTATTATACTTTGAGACATTAGTGGCTGTGGGTGGGCGGAATTAAAGGGGTGGGCGTGTTAGACATCGAGAGCGTGTGTGTTTCTGTGTGAGAGACTTGTAGGACGGGGTAGAAAGACGAATTTAACCCTGACGGAGGGAGAGAAATACACGAAGTGCGCGTGTGTGATTCCGATGCCCACAGGGAAATTAGATATGTATGTGTGTGAGAGAGATTGCACAATTCATTCACGTATCACTATCTAGCGATCGTGGACGTGCATCGCTTGAACATAAGTCAATATTTAGTTCGTATCGTGGCTAAAGGTACAATATCGATTCAACGCTATAAAGATTGGACACTCACATATCACATTTTTTCTATTTAAATAAACCTTTTCAGTTGTGCATGCCAAAGTTACAATGATGTTTCTTCAAACAACCAATGTAGCTCTTGTTACTCTTGCATTCAAATTCATTAGTCTTGGATGATTTAAGTTTCTATTTTGAAGTAATACATGTAATATTCATATATGAATTCAACGGGTATGCAATTTATGAAATGGAGGCTATGTAATCATATGAGATAACACTTTTAAGTAGCTAACTACAATATCCATTTCTTTTTGTGCGCCCTCTACACTAACACGTCAATGCATTATGTTTAAAGTAAATAACCAATGGCACTAAATTATCTATTTACACGAGAAATACATAGGCTGAGTGTTTGATCCCTGAACGCGCCTCTACACCCATACGATTGGCCGCGCCCGTGTGAACGTCCAAGTTATCGGCGCATCATCCCGAGTTATTGTCTTTTTTTCTGGGGCGGACTTCACACCAGTTATTAACTGCTGACGCGTGCCCCGTGTACATAGTCTAGCATGACCTTCCCGCTAGCACAGTCCAAAATTAGTTGAAACTGGATACGAATGATCCCGCGGGCGGCAAAATCTCCCGCCTCCTTCTAAAATTTCCGCCACCTTAGTCTTTAGCATGCGAAATCCCCCTTTTGTCCTTGGTGCACGAAGACCAACAGTTACAATACCGCCCTCATCTACATGATAGGTAGGGGCTGCTTTGGTAACTTCCGGTTCCCCCCACTACACGACACCCACATTTCCTCTCCCCCTCCCGCAAAAACGACTAACTCCACAGCACCAGAGCATCTTACATCACGCCGTCCGTACTTCATCGCCCTTTCTCCCCTCCCCTCTCGAAACCCTAGACTGCCCATCCACCGGCGTACCATAGCCCATTCACTGCTAGTGGCGTCCACCTCGCCGGATCTGCTTCTGTTGCCGCATCTGATACGTCTCCAACGTATCTATAATTTTTGATTGTTCCATGCTATTATATTACCCCTTTTGGATGTTTATGGGCTTTATTTTACACATTTATATCATTTTTGGGACTAACCTACTAACCGGAGGCCCAGCCCATATTGCTGTTTTATTGCCTGTTTTAGTATTTCGAGGAAAAGGAATATCAAACGGAGTCCAAACGGAATGAAACCTTCGGCAGCGTTATTTTTTGGAAGAATATGATCCTGGAGACTTGGAGTTCACGTCAGAAGGTCCTCGAGGCAGCCACGAGATAGGAGGGCGCGCCCCCCTGTAGGGCGCGCCCCTGTCTCGTGGGCCCCTCGAGCACCTCCCGACTGACTTCTTTCGCCTATATATGCCTACGTACCCTAAAACCATCAAAAATCAAGATAGATCGGGAGTTCCGCCGCCGCAAGCCTCTGTAGCCACCAAAAACCTCTCGGGAGCCCATTCCGGCACCCTGCCGGAGGGGGAATCCATCACCGGTGTCCATCTTCATCATCCCGGCGCTCTCCATGACGAGGAGGGAGTAGTTCACCCTCGGGGCTGAGGGTATGTACCAGTAGCTATGTGTTTGATCTCTCTCTCTCTCTCTCGTGTTCTCTCTCGTGTTCCCTCTATGGCACGATCTTGATGTATCCCGAGCTTTGCTATTGTAGTTGGATCTTATGATGTTTCTCCCCCTCTACTCTCTTGTGATGAATTGAGTTTCCCCTTTGAAGTTATCTTATCGGATTGAGTCTTTTATGAGAACACTTGATGTATGTCTTGCCGTGTTTATCTGTGGTGACAATGGGATATCATGTGCCTCTTGATGTATGTTTTGGTGACCAACTTGCGGGTTCCGCCCATGAACCTATGCATAGGGGTTGGCACACGTTCTTGACTCTCCGGTAGAAACTTTGGGGCACTCTTTGAAGTACTTTGTGTTGGTTGGATGAATCTGAGATTGTGTGATGCATATCGTATAATCATGCCCACGGATACTTGAGGTGACAATGGAGTATCTAGGTGACATTAGGGTTTTGGTTGATTTGTGTCTTAAGGTGTTATTCTAGTACGAACTCTTGAATAGATTGATCCGAAAGAATAACTTTGAGGTGGTTTCGTACCCTACCATAATCTCTACGTTTGTTCTCCGCTATTAGTGGCTTTGGAGTGACTCTTTGTTGCATGTTGAGGGCTTGTTATATGATCTATCTATGTTATTATTGTTGAGAGAACTTGCACTAGTGAAAGTATGAACCCTAGGCCTTGTTTCCTATCATTGCAATACCGTTTACGCTCACTTTTATCATTAGTTACCTTGCTGTTTTTATATTTTCAGATTACAAATACCCATATCTACCATCCATATTGCACTTGTATCTCCATCTCTTCGCCGAACTAGTGCACCTATACAATTTACCATTGTATTGGGTGTGTTGGGGACACAAGAGACTCTTTCTTATTTGGTTGCAGGGTTGTTTGAGAGAGACCATCTTCATCCTACGCCTCCCACGGATTGATAAACCTTAGGTCATCCACTTGAGGGAAATTTGCTACTGTCCTACAAACCTGTGCACTTGCAGGCCCAACAACGTCTACAAGAAGAAGGTTGTGTAGTAGACATCAAGCTCTTTTCTGGCGCCGTTGCCGGGGAGGCTAGGTAAAGGGCACTCACTCACACCCCGTCAACTAAGCTCTTTTCTGGCGCCGTTGCCGGGGAGGTGAGTGCTTGAAGGTATATCTTTAGATCTTGCAATCGAGTCTTTTTGTTTCTTGTTTTATCACTAGTTTAGTTTATAAAAGAAAACTACAAAAAAATGGAGTTAAGTTTGTCTCATACGCTTCGTCTTTTTAATATCTTTCGTGAGTTTGATGGAACGGAAAATTGTGCTCAAGTGCTAGAAGAAGAATGCATTAAAATGCTTGGTACTAAATCTTTGAATGATGAGCATGATTGCAATGTTGTTAGTATAAACTCCTTGAATATTCGTAGTATTAATGATGGTTGCTCTAGTCATGATGAAAATATCTCTTATGAGCATGTCAACTTTTGTGGAGTGCATGTTTGCATGAACACACCAAATAGAGAAGATATTTATTGCAAGAGGCATAAGCATTTAGAAACTAAATGGTTGCATGAAAGGCTAGGTGTGAGTGCTGAAAATTTAAAATTCCTTTGCCGTACTTGTGAACTTTGCAATGAACATGGTCATTTACATCTCCTATGCAAATTGTTTCATGATCAAATCGTGTCCAAAAATTGTGATGATTTGATTTCCATTGCTCATTACAATGAACTTAGTTTGCTTTTGGGTTATGAAGAATTGAAACGTTTACTTAAGGACCTTCCAGAATTTGCCCATAAGAAATTCCTTGATATTGATCTAGAAAAGATTTATTTGTTTTGTGCGGAGAATTGCATTGAAAATCCTTATATTGCCAATTACCTAAAGAAAAGAAAGCAAATAGAAGATGATGAAAATACTAATGAAAGGGAAGAGACTTCCCAATATCCTCCTATTATTTCTCATGATGAATCAGGTAACGAGGAGGAGCTTTCTATTCAACCAATCTCATCAATAAGGAGCTCAAAGAGGAAGGTTGAACCCACACATAATATGAAGAAGAAAAAGAAAAGAAGGAGCAACAAAGGTAGAAAGGTATCCCTCCCAAATGATGTTGCTCCTACTACTCATTGTGATGATGATAATTGCTATACTATTGGTGCTATCAATATTTTTAATGATGAGAGTGATTATGCTTATGATATGAAAGGGCCCAAGCTTGGGGAAGCTATGTTTGATGAGGATGAAATATTTGAGAATATATTTGCTGGAATTAATGTTTGTCCCAAGCTTGGGGATGCTATGTTTAATGAAGATGATATTTTTAGCATCCCAAGTTTTGATATGCAAAGTTGTTATGATGATAGCATGCCTCCTACTTATGATGATTATATTGATGAAAGTGGGTTTGGAAGAGTGTCAACTTTAGGAAGTAGTGATCCCACTATTTTGGAGGATGTTGAATCTTATTGTGATGAATATGAAAGTGGATTTGGAAGAGTGTCAACTTTATTTAGTGATTCCACTATCTTGGGAGAGGTTTCAATCGATTATGATGAGAACGAAGTTGCTACTTATGATGATTATTGTGACGAAACTTATGATATAAAAAGTAGTGATGATTATATTTAAAAATCTTGTCATGATTATGATTACCCTTTTTCTGAACATTACTCTTTTAATGTGGAAACAATTTTTAGTGTTCAAGTCTCTTATGATACTCCCACTATTCCGAATGAGAAGAATTTTGCTTATGTGGAGAGTAGTAAATTTTCTATGATTGTAGATCATGAAAAGAATGCTTTAGGTGCTGGTTATATTGTTGAATTCATTCATGATGCTACTGAAAATTACTTTTAGGGAGGAACATATGCTTGTAGGAATTGTAATAATGTCAAGTTTCCTCTCTATGTGTTGAAAATCTTGAAGATATGCTTGTTTTACCTTCCTATTCTTGTTGATTATTGTTCCCATAAGTTGTTTGCTCACAAAATCCCTATGCATAGGAAGTGGGTTAGACTTAAATGTGCTAGTCATATGCTTCATGATGCTCCCATTATGCTTCAATTCTTATCCTTTATGTGAGCAACATTGTCATCATCATGCCTAGCTAAAAAGGGCATTAAAGGAAAGCGCTTGTTGGGAGACAACCCAATATTTACCCTTACTGTTTTTGTGTGTTAACATGATTATGCTACTGTAGTAATCATGTTTTATAGCTTTTGTTTCAATAAAGTGCCAAGTAAGACCTTTAGGATAGCTTACGGTGATAGTTGTGTTGATTCTGTTGAGAATCAGAAACTTTTGCACCCAGTCAATTAGTTTTGTTAATTCACAGAAATGTGCTTTTGATCTGATTCTTTTTGCTCGGGATTGGTACACAAATTGCTTATGACTTCCTAATTTGGTAGAATGTGTGGAGTTCCAGAAGTATACGTTTGATACAGATTACTACAGACTGTTCTGTTTTTGACAGATTCTGTTTTCTATGCGTTGTCTGCTTATTTTGATGCATCTATGAGTAGTATCGGAGGGTATGAACCATAGATAAGTTGGACTACAGTAGATATTACACCAATATGAATTTAGAATGAGTTCATTACAGAACCTAAGTGGTGGTTTTATTTTCTTATACTAACAGAGCTTACGAGTTTTCTGTTGAGTTTTGTGTTGTGGAGTTTTCAAGTTTTGGGTAAAGATTCGATGGACTATGGAATAAGGAGTGGCAAGAGCCTAAGCTTGGGGATGCCCAAGGCACTCCAAGGTAATATTCAAGGACAACCAAGAACCTAAGCTTGGGGATGCCCCGGAAGGCATCCCCTCTTTCGTCTTCGTTCATCGGTAACTTTACTTGGAGCTATATTTTTATTCACCACATGATATGTGTTTTGCTTGGAGCATCATTTTCTTTTGTTAGTTTTTGCTTTCTGTTATTTATATTAATGTTTTGCATCTTTATTTTCAATAAAAATGTCAAGGATAGCCTTTGCCATGCTTATTTTGCTAGTATACATGTTGTTGTTTGAAAACAGAAAGTTTACCGCTGTTGCAAAAATTCCCTAGAAAAGTCAGAGAGTGGTATAATGTTGAAACATTTTTCATATTGAGATCTGATAAATTTACTACAGTGGGAATTTTATTTCATAATTTTTGGAGTTAGGTAAGTATTGATACTCTTGCATTCTTTACAGATTGTACTGTTTTCACAGATTGCTGTTATGTTTGCATTGTTTGCATATGTTTTGCTTGTTTAATGATTCTATTTGAGGATAGGAGTATTAAATATGCAGAGGCATTTAGTATGCAATGTTGAATAATAATTTTAGTGATTTGTTACAGTAGAAATGATAAGGTTTTGCATTGGTTTATACTAACCTATCTCACGAGTTCTTGTTGAGTTTGTTGTGGATGAAGCTTTGATAAAAAGAGAAACCATGATATGAGAGGAATTAAGGAGACACAAAAGTTCAAGCTTGGGGATGCCCAAGGCACCCCAAGATAATATTCAAGAAGTCTCAAGCATCTAAGCTTGGGGATGCCCTGGTAGGCATCCCACCTTTCTTCTTCAACAACTATCGGTTAGTATCGGTTGAGCCTAAGTTTTTGCTTCTTCACATGAGTTGTGCTATCCTTGCAATGTCATTTTATTTTGTTTTGCTTGCTGTTTGAATACAATACCAAGATCTGAAATTCTTAATGAGAGGAGTCTTCGCATAGTTACATAATTATTTAGCTACTCATTGATCTTCACTTATATCTTTCGGAGTAGTTTGTCATTTGCTCTAGTGCATCACTTATATCTTTTAGAGCACGGCGGTGGTTATATTTTGTAGAAATTGCTAGCCTCTCATGCTTCACTTATATTATTTTGAGAGTCTTTTAGAACAGCATGGTATTTGCTATGATCTTAAAGTTGGTCCTAGAATGATGAGCATCCAAGTTGGGTATAATAAAAACTATCATAAAAGTGAATTGGATGCTATGATCAACTTGATGCTTGATAATTGTTTTGAGATATGGAGGTAGTGATATTAAAGTCATGCTAGTTGGGTGATTATGAATTCAAAGAATGCTTGTGTTGAAGCTTGTGATTCCCGTAGCATGCACGTATGGTGAACCGCTTTGTGATGATGTTGGAGCACAATTTTATTTATTGATTTTCTTCCTTATGAGTGGCGGTCGGGGACGAGCGATGGTCTTTTCCTACCAATCTATCCCCCTAGGAGCATGCGCGTAGTGCTTTGGTTTTTGATGACTTCTAGATTTTTGCAACAAGTATATGAGTTCTTTTGACTAATGTTGAGTCCATGGATTATACGCACCCTCACCCTTCCACCATTGCTAGCCTCTCTTGTGCCGCGCAAATTTCGCCGGTACCATACACCCACCATATACCTTCCTCAAAACAGCCACCATACCTACCTATTATGGAATTTCCATAGCCATTCCGAGATATATTGCCATGCAACTTTCCACCGTTTCGTTCATATGACACGCATTACTTTTGTCATATTGCTTTTTGCATGATCATGTAGTTGACATTGTATTTGTGGCAAGGCCACCTTCATAATTTTCATACATGTCGCTCTTGATTCATTGCACTCCCGGTACACCGCCAGAGGCATTCATATAGAGTCATATCTTGTTCTAGCTTTGAGTTGTAAATCCATAAAAGTGTGATGATCTTCATTATTAGAGCATTGTCCTAGTGAGGAAAGGATGATGAAGACTATGATTCCCCCACAAGTCGGGATGAGACTTCGGACTTTACAAAAAGAAAAAAAAGAAAAAAGAGAAAGGCCAAAAAGAAAAAGAAAAAAAGAGAAGGCAAAGAAAAGAAAAAAGAAATAAAAAGAAAAAATAAAAAATGAGAGAAAAAGAGAGAAAGGACAAAGCTACTATCTCTTTTTCCACACTTGTGCTTCAAAATAGCACCATGATCTTCATGTTAGAGAGTCGCATATGTTGTCACTTTCATAAACTAGTGGGAATTTTTCATTATAGAACTTGGCTTGTATATTCCAATGATGGGCTTCCTCAAAAATGCCCTAGGTCTTCGTGAGCAAGCAAGTTGGATGCACACCCACTTAGTTTCTTTTGTTGAGCTTTCATATATTTATAGCCCTAGTGCATCCGTTAGATGGCAATCCCTACTCACTCACATTGATATCTATTAATGGGCATCTCCATAGCCCGTTGATACGCCTAGTTGATGTGAGACTATCTTCTCCTTTTTGTCTTCTCCACAACCACCATTCTACTCCACATATAGTGCTATATCCATGGCTCACGCTCATGTATTGCGTGAAAGTTGAAAGAGTTTGAGATTATTAAAGTATGAAACAATTGCTTGGCTTGTCATCGGGGTTGTGCATGATTAAATACTTTTGTGATGAAGATAGAGCAACAACCAGACTATATGATTTTGTAGGGATAACTTTCTTTAGCCATGTTATTTTGAGAAGACATGATTACTTTGATTTGTATGCTTGAAGTATTACTATTTCTTGTGTCAATATGAACTTTTATTTTGTATTCATTTGGATCTGAACATTCATGCCACAATAAAGAAAATTACATTACGAATTATGCTAGGTAGCATTCCACATCAAAAATTTCTTTTTTATCATTTACCTACTCGAGGACGAGCAGGAATTAAGCTTGGGGATGCTTGATACGTCTCCAACGTATCTATAATTTTTGATTGTTCCATGTTATTATATTACCCCTTTTGGATGTTTATGGGCTTTATTTTACACATTTATGTCATTTTTGGGACTAACCTACTAACCGGAGGCCCAACCCATATTGCTGTTTTATTGCCTGTTTCAGTATTTCGAGGAAAAGGAATATCAAACGGAGTCCAAACAGAATGAAACCTTCGGCAGCGTTATTTTTTGGAAGAATATGATCTTGGAGACTTGGAGTTCACATCAGAAGGTCCTCGAGGCAGCCACGAGATAGGAGGGCACCCCCTGTAGGGCGCGCCCCCTGTCTCGTGGGCCCCTCGAGCACCTCCCGACCGACTTCTTTCGCCTATATATGCCTACGTACCCTAAAACCAACAAAAATCAAGATAGATAGGGAGTTCCGCCGCCGCAAGCCTTTGTAGCCACCAAAAACCTCTCGGGAGCCTGTTCCGGCACCCTGCCGGAGGGGGAATCCCTCACCGGTGGCCATCTTCATCATCCCGACGCTCTCCATGACGAGGAGGGAGTAGTTCACCCTCGGGGTTGAGGGTATGTACCAGTAGCTATGTGTTTGATCTCTCTCTCTCGTGTTCTCTCTCGTGTTCCCTCTATGGCACGATCTTGATGTATCCCGAGCTTTGCTATTGTAGTTGGATCTTATGATGTTTCTCCCCCTCTACTCTCTTGTGATGAATTGAGTTTCCCCTTTGAAGTTATCTTATCGGATTGAGTCTTTTATGAGAACACTTGATGTATGTCTTGCTGTGTTTATCTGTGGTGATAATGGGATATCATGTGCCTCTTGATGTATGTTTTGGTGACCAACTTGCGGGTTCCGCCCATGAACCTATGCATAGGGGTTGGCACACGTTCTTGATTCTCCGGTAGAAACTTTGGGGTACTCTTTGAAGTACTTTGTGTTGGTTGGATGAATCTGAGATTGTGTGATGCATATCGTATAATCATGCCCACGGATACTTGAGGTGACAATGGAGTATCTAGGTGACATTAGGGTTTTGGTTGATTTGTATCTTAAGGTGTTATTCTAGTACGAACTCTTGAACAGATTGATCCGAAAGAATAACTTTGAGGTGGTTTCGTACCCTACCATAATCTCTACGTTTGTTCTATGCTATTAGTGGCTTTGGAGTGACTCTTTGTTGCATGTTGAGGGCTTGTTATATGATCTATCTATGTTATTTTTGTTGAGAGAACTTGCACTAGTGAAAGTATGAACCCTAGGCCTTGTTTCCTATCATTGCAATACCGTTTACGCTCACTTTTACCTTTAGTTACGTTGCTGTTTTTATTTTTTCAGATTACAAATACCCATATCTACCATCCATATTGCACTTGTATCTTCATCTCTTCGCCGAACTAGTGCACCTATACAATTTACCATTGTATTGGGTGTGTTGGGGACAGAAGAGACTCTTTGTTATTTGGTTGCAGGGTTGTTTGAGAGAGACCATATTCATCCTATGCCTCCCACGGATTGATAAACCTTAGGTCATCCACTTGAGGGAAATTTGCTACTGTCCTACAAACCTGTGCACTTGCAGGCCCAACAACGTCTACAAGAAGAAGGTTGTGTAGTAGACATCAGCATCTACCCCTCCCACCTCCCCTAGAAACAAGTAGACTGCTCATCCACCACTGTACCACAGCCCATTTAGTGCCGGCCTTGTCCACGGCGCCGGATCTTCTTCGCCGGTACTCTCGTCAACCGCCGCGCATCTGCAGCGGCTCATTCGTACTCCCCACCGGAGACACTTAGTCCACACCCCCCGGAGCCGCCCCACCGACGCCCCCGTCGACGGCCTCTGATCCTCTTCGCTGACACCTTCCTCAACCCTACCGGAGCCGCTTCGCCGACACCTTCCTCAACCCTACCGGAGCCGCTTCGCCGACACCTTCCTCAACCCTACCGGAGCCGCTTTGCCGACACCATCGTCAACCCTACCGGAGTAGCTTCGCCTATACCATTCTCAACCCTACCTGGGCCGCTTTGCCAACTCACAAGTCCACGGCCTTCGATCCGCTTCCTCGCACCCTCACCCAACCTACCGGAGCAGCTTCTGACGCCCCGTCCCCGGCCGCAGATCCACATCGTCGACACCACCCTTAACCCAACCACCGGAGCAGCTTCTGACGCCCCGTCCACGGCCGCAGATCCGCATCGTCAACACCATCCTTAACCCAACCACCAGAGCAGCTTCTGACGCCCCGTCCACGGCCGGAGATCCGCGTCGTCGACACCATCCTTAACCCAACCACCAGAGCAGCTTCACCTACGCCCTCGTCCACGGCCACAGATCCGCTTCGTCCACGGCAATCTGAGCAATCACAATACTTCTGGTACCCCAAAAATTCTACCAAAATTAGGAAAAATAAACAAGTTGTATGTCAAGACAGTGCAAAAGGAATCAGAACCAATTGACGTTCCAGTTAAAAATGTAAAATCGCGTACTACAGCCAATGTTTCTGTCCTGCACCGTACAAACCAACAAGCATTGTAAACATCCTAAAGGCAAACCTTGGCACATTATTTTTATAATACAATGGAATTGTACAAGGGGATAATTATTTTGATGAAAAGTTTCTGTAATCAAGATTCACAAAGTTTCCGTGAGCATGAACAAAGTTCAAGGCTAGCTCCCACTTCAACAATGCTTGCCTTTCTCACTTTCACTTTCCTTTTTGAAAAGTTTTTAGGTTCCCCTCTTTATTTTTGTGTTTTTAAACTATATAAAAGCACTCAACAGAAATAAATGACTCTCTAAAACTTCCGGGTTGTCTCCCTGGCAGCGCTTTCTGTAAAGCCATACTCTAGGCATATAGTGCTCAAGTAATGAATCCACCCGGATCCCAAGGTATATCAAAGCCAATTTTAATTAACAATGATTTGTAATTTAGTAGTGAGCACAAAGTAAAAAATATCAAGCAACAATGAAGTCTAACTCTCTTCCTATGCAGCGGCATGTCATAAAAGAACAATTCATGCACACCAAGTAAAAGCCAATGCATAGTATAAACAGTTTCTTGCAATTCTACCATATTGTTTGAAACATAGAGAGGTGGAGATATAGTTCCTCTCTCATAATAATTGCAAGTAGGAGCAGCAAGCACATTCATATCACATTCATCAAAATTATCATGTGCAACGGTAAAAGGCAACCCATCAATATAATCCTAACTAAGCGCAAATTTCTCCGATATAGTGTACTCGGGAGAATTCAAAAGGACAATAGGACTATCATGCGTGGGTGCAATAGCAACAATTTCATGTTTAACATAAGGAACTATAGCAAGTTCATCTCCATAAGCATAATTCATATTGGCATCTTGGCCACAAGCATAGCAAGCATCATCAAAAAGGGATATTTCAAGAGAATCAGCGGGATCATAACAATCATCATAGCAATCATCCTTTGGTAAGCACAAAGGGGAATTAAACAATGTATGAGTTGAAGAGTTACTCTCATTAGAAGGTGGGCACGGGTAGCTAATCCGCTCTTCCTCCTTTTGTTCTTCGCTCTCCTCATCATCTTTTTCATCCAATGAGCTCACAGTTTCATCAATTTCTTCTTCCATAGCTTCCTGCAAAATATTAGTCTCTTCTTGGACAGCGGAGACTTCCTTAATAAATGCATTAATATAGTAATTGTATTCTAATTTTCATAGCAATATCTAAGTATAGCAATATTTTCAGGCCTATAAACACCATCATCATCAAAAGCTTCATACTTTTTAAACAAAGATTCAATTTCATAAGCAGCCTTAAAAGCAACAAATTCTTCTATTTTTTCAACATCATAGTAATCATATATACCATTAGCATAAGAAGCTAAGGTTTCATTATCATTAAATCTGCATGAAAAGGGAAGGTGTGGAGCCTTCATCCTAGAGCAACAAGTAATATCATATCTCAAGCATAGATCCCGGGCATACCAACACAACATAATAAATTGATCCCATAATAGTTTCCCTTTTTGTGTCGAGCGATAATCCCTAAAGTATTCACGTTGATCCAACGTGTCTCCCATTATAAAGTTGAATGGGGTTTTCTCAGGATTATCAAAGTAGTACTTAATATCTTTCACATAATGAGAATCGAGGGTTTTAGGAGTTACCCCATCTCCATGATTAGCAAGTACACCTAATTTTTTTGGTATTTCGTGTTCCATATCCATAACTAAAGATAGAGAACAACTTAGAACAGCAAATAAAAATTACTCAGTGATAAAGCAAACAAGCACACACGAGAATACTCACCCCACGCTATGACTCCCCGGCAACGGCGCCAGAAAAAGGTCTTGATGACCCGCAAGTATACGGGATAGTTGTAGCCTCTTTCGGTAAGTAAGAGTGTCGAACCCAACGAGGAGCTAAAGGTAGAACAAATACTCTCTCAAGTCCTATCAGCCACTGATACGACTCTACGCACGTTTGACGTTCACTTTACCTAGAACAAGTATGAAACTAGAAGTACTTTGTAGGTGTGATAGGATAGGTTTGCAAGATAATAAAGAGAACGTAAATAAAAACTAGGGGCTGTTTAGATAAAGAAGCAATAAAGTAAGTATTAGTAGGGAGCTTTTTGTTACGAGAAAGTTATTTGTCCAAGGCAATCGATAACTAGACCGGTAATCACTATTGCAATTCTATTTGAGGGAGAGGCATAAGCTAACATAATTTCTCTACTTGGATCATATGCACTTATGATTGGAACTCTAGCAAGCGTCTGCAACTACTAAAGATTCATTAAGGTAAAACCCAACCATAGCATTAAAGCATCAAGTCCCCTTTTATCCCATACGCAACAATCCCCTTACTCGGGTCTGTGTTTCAGTCACTCACGCAACCCACTATAAGCGAATTATGAACACATTGCAACACCCTACAACGGAAATCCCTCACGCTTGCGCGACACGGAGGCCACCATAGGACAGCACCAATAATAAAACATGCAACTCAAACCAATCATGATCATCAATTAACCCATAGGACAAAACGGATCTACTCAAACATCATAAGATAGCCATACATCATTGGGAAATAATATATAACGTTGAGCACCATGTTTAAGTAGAGATTACAGCGGGTAAGAGAGAGGTTACACAGCTGCATAGAGGGAGGAAGGTGATGGATATGTTGGTGAAGATGATGGAGGTGTTGGCGAAGATCGCGGTGATGATGATGGCCCCCGGCGGCATTCCGGCGCCACCAGAAGCAAGGGGGAGAGGGCCCCCCTTCTTCTTCTTCTTCCTTGACCTCCTCCCTAGATGGGAGAAGGGTTTCCCCTCTGGTCCTTGGCTCCCATGGCGTGGGAGGGGCGAGAGCCCCTCCGAGAATGGATCTATCTCTCTGTTTCTACGTTCCCAGATTCTACCCCTTCACCGTTTCCTTTATATCTGGAGATCAGTAACTCCGATTGGGGTGAATCTTTCGCCCAGATTTTTCTCATAAAATTATCTTTCTTGCGCCCAAAAGAAGAGCGTCAACCGCCTTACGAGTGGCCCACAAGATCCCAGGGTGCGCCCAGGGGGGGAGGGCGCGCCCCCCTGTCTCGTGGCCACCCCGGACACCGTTTCGTGTTGATTTTACTTCCCAAAAATCATAAATATTCAAAAAAAAAATCTCCGTCCGTTTTTATCCCGTTTGGACTCCATTTGATATTGGGTTTCTGCGAAACAAAAAACATGCAACAGACAGGAACTGGCACTGGGCACTGGATCAATATGTTAGTCCCAAAAAATAGTATAAAAAGTTGCCAAAAGTATATAAAAGCTGAATAATATTGGCATGGAACAATCAAAAATTATAGATACGACGGGGACGTATCAGGCCCCCCCATCATTGGTAAAACTATGAAGGAAAAAAATAGAGCCTGCTTAGATTAGAAAAATTAGAGCCTTTGGCCCCCCCAAACATGCATAATTTGTGTTTGCCCCCCTGAAGATCTTGTCTAGCTCCGCCACTGCAGGTGAGCTTCACGATTTCTTGTCTCGGGAGGACGTATACTTCTATGGGGCAGCCATCGAAGGGGACAAAAAGAAGCTGGAGCCGTACAACCTTGATTTGAAAAGCATCGCTGACCTACAAACCAGAATCAAAATTCCTGTAGAAGATTGTGCTAAACAGACACCATCCCTATTCGACGTAGCAAATTTTGTGCTCGATACAAATCTTTAGAAGGGTGATGAGACGGTGGCATTAAGGTCGTCTGGTGGGAGAATTATCCCTTGACGTACGAGCGGATAAAATATGCTGCCCTTGATGCCCGTGTGAGTTTCGAGATAGCTGCAAGGTCCAAAGAGCTTGTTGCAAAGCCGTCTCCCACAGAGAATGAGAAGAAGAAGAAGAAGAAGAAGAAGACGAAGAAGAAGAAGAAGAAGAAAACGCTGCACCAGCAGGAGGGCATTATGGATGGATGAACTATTTCCTCTCTTGTAAAAAAATTTATTCCCTCTCTGTGTATATTGATATAGATGGACTATTTCGATGGCGTGCATGCCTTTGGAATAGAGTAGTAGCATGGATCCGCTTGACTATAAGGAACTATTTATCTGCATATATAGCTTTCTTTGCTACTCCTTCCAGTGATCGGTATGCAGTGCATGTGTCCGTAGACATGACAGCTTGTCCATGGAAGTTCAACTACGGCGACCATCACGTTTCATCTCGCGATTCCCACGACGCCTCTCCAACCCACGGCACCGCACCCCCCGACGTGCGCCTCACCCCTCTCGGCCGCACCGCACCTCTGCCTTTGTGTGCATGACATGTGGGCCACCTAAAATGCGGCGAGCATTAAGTTTCTACCACAGCCACCCGCGATTCCCACGACGCCGCTCGAACCCATGAAACCACACGTCCCCGACCTGCGGCTCACCCCTCTTGGCCCCACTGCCCCTTTGCCTTCGGGAGCATTACATGTGGACCAGTCACCTATTGGGTCCACATGTTATTGACTCAAAGGTAGGTGTAGTAAGGCGCTGAATCTCAGTCCCGACGGCCTTGAGAGGGAAATGTAACTCCTGCGCAAGGGCTTGTGGTGCTCCCGCAGCACGAACTCGTGCCAAACTCGAGATTTGTTTCTTTACTATACATGCACGCAATGATTTAATGGACATTGTAATCTCAACATGTGATGGGGATCTCTAAATTTGAATTTGAAACTTATAAAACGAAAATATTCAAAACAAATAAACTAGGAGAGAGGGAGTATATCGTAGGATGTGTCCCATACAAAATAAGTCCCCTGGTTTGTCACCGCGAAAATGCGGTTAGAAAGGAGCACAGCGTCTTCCTACTCGTACGGCAACAAATCGGCCGCAGACAGCATGGTCCGCCTTTGACCGCCATGTGCAAGGTTCGTGCTATCTTATTCAATCTCACCGTGGTTCCATCGTACCAATTCATGCGGTGGCCCATTGCATGGCTGATCCCAATGTTGGACAAAGGTTCTACGGGAATGGTGTCACCGTTGTAAATGTTGTTCAAATTGATGTTGGTACCCTCCCATACATATGCAAGCCAATCTCCACTCGCACCGAGCCTAGCCTGTGAAACAGTGGGCAGGGGGAGAATTAGGAAATGGACACGGAAGTAGTCTTTAGAATGCATTTACTACGTGATCAAACTCATCTTACCTGCTCATTGGAGGAAATCCGAGTGCCCCTCAATGTTGGCATCTCAAGGGGCGTCAACTTGCAACTACGGCCACGCCGCGCTGGAGAGACCCCCAAGGAAACATCCTCGCGCGTTCCACGGAACATCAAGATGCATTTGTATGAGTAGTTTATCTTGTGAGAGAAAAGGATGAACGAGGGAAGGCCTCTAGAGATAGAGATGGACACTACTACTACCAATGTGCTGGCCCGTGCGTTGCAATGGATCCAAACTAGTAGAATAATACTTGTTCACGTGCTTGAAATATAAACACTCTAGTTTTGATATACATGTGTCAGCAGACATGACAGCTTGTCCAGGGAAGTTGAACCACGACGACCATCACGTTTCTTGTTTCTACCACTGCCACACCCACACGCGATTCCCACGACACCGCTCCAACCCACGGCACGACGTCCCCCGATGTGGACATGGATCCTCTGACGTGGCTATCACTGCCTTGCCCTGCCTTTCCTTCACTGACAGGTGGGACCCACGCTTATGGGTCCCACATGTCAGTGACAGAATGGTAGGATTGTTCATGCCCCTCATCCCTCTCGGCCCCACCGCTCCTCTGCCTTTGTGTGCATGACATGCGGGCCAGCTGAACTGCGGCGACCATCAACTTTCTACCACAGACACACCTGATTGGACGCGGTTTGCCTACTCCGCTGCTGTGCTCCGATCCGTACTCCCGCACCATCGAATTTTCATCCAGCGGCTGTGACACATTTCGTCCCGGGCATCAATCCTCAGCTGGAGTACTTATGTACTACAAGTAGTACCCGCCGGTGTGGCCATCTACGCCTCGTAATGCCCCGACGCCCAGCTGTGGCACCCTCGCCACGGCCATGCCACCACCGGCCGGTTCATCTCGAACGAGTGAGTCGCGAACCACGCCACCACCATGAGAACGACATGTGGGCCAGCCCCATTTAAGGTCCGCATGTCATTGACTCATAGGCCGGTCACTAAACCACTGAAGTTCGGTCCCGTGGGCCCCGAGAGGGAAATGTAACTCCTGCATCAGGCCTTGTGGTGCTCCCGCAGTATGAGCTCGTGCCAAAACTGGAATTTGTTTCTTACTACTACCAACAAGTACTAGTAAGGTACACGTGCATTGCACACATGAGATTCTGGTGGTTTGTGCATTATGCTTCTACATGTGGAGTTTTCTGTATTCTAACATGTGGCAAAATCTGGTGGAATGTAAGGTTAGGCAAGTTTGATTAACTTAGGTGAGTGTTCGGTTCAAGCCACACCTTAGGCAAGCCACACTAAGGCCCCACATGACATACACACAAAAAATGTGGCAAGATTCCCTTAGGCTTGCCAACTTGTGGCTCTCATTTTGAAGAACTAATAACTTTGCCTAAGCTTAGTTGTGGCAAAGTTAGTCATGAATTAAGTTCAACCATGGAGTCTTCTAGATTATACATGTGGCAGAATCTGGTGGATGACATCCAATGACCAGTAGTGCTCGGATTTGCCATCTTTGTACCTCGGATTGGCTTCATCCATGACCAACTTTCAAAGTTTTTCACACACTATATAGGGGGTGTAGATATAGATGTGCCGGTCCGTTGCAATGGATCCAAAGTATAACTATTTAGTGGAGTGCACTCTAAACACATTATCTATTTATTTTTCTCTAACCTTCCGTAGCCATGCAACCAAGCCACATAAGCTTCATGGGTGCCCCCCACATCATATTATTCATACTACGTTGATTGAAAAAAAGATAAATCACCCAAAACAAGATCTTCTCGTTTTTCCTACGATGTTGTGCCGTGCACGTATCTACTAGTTGTATAGTGGTAGTACTAGTAATATAATATTAGGAGTACAAACTTGGTACTAGTAGGAGTAGTACTAGTACAGAATGCTCCTACTCTATCAACGAGCCCCGTCTGACACAAAATTTCTTGGCTTCCGTGGTACAACTAGATCTTCCCCTTGTTTCTGTTTTCCAACCCGGTGGCGGGCGGGGTGTCGGTTTGCTCAACAGCGGTCCCACATGAAAGTGAAAATGCTAGGCAACACGCCTTACCTAAGCTATGTGTCATGCCGGACGGGCCTTGTTGTACTCCCAATTCACGGGCGTGTGGGGGTGCGACGCGAACGCGGCAGGACTTTTCCTTTTACTAGCAATGTGCCCGTGCATTGCGACGGATCCAAAGTAGTAGAATAGTAGTATTTGTTCACAAACTTGAAAGAAATCACTATTGTTTTGATATACTCCTAATATATTACTCCCTCCGTACCTAAATATTTGTCTTTTTTGAGATTTCAAATGGACTATCACATGTGATTATATAGACATATTCTAGTGTTTCTAGCAAGATGCCCGCGTGTTGCACGAAGTTGATGGAAAAGGTAAGCACAACTTATAAATTGACAAATGGAGTACTAGTTACAGTGATGCATATAATTAAGCAAAGGGATCGCACATGTCAGTATTGACTGGAACGAGAATGCAATAGCACAATAAGAATTAAGGCCACGATGATGCGATCGCAGTGGTGGTTACAGAAGGCAAGAAGAAAGATGGATCGAGTTGTGACCAGATCGAGTTGTCACCCTTCTGCTGTCATTGTTGGGGGGGGGGGGAGGGAGAGAAAGACGTATCGAGAGTGTGCGCGGTAGGCACAGAGGCACAACTAGCACGCGCGCGCGCGCGTGTGTGTTTGAAAGAGGAGTAGATAGATTATTAGCAAGATCGATGTGCCACCCTACTCCTTCGGTGCCGGGTAATGTGTGTGTGTATGTTTGAGAGAGAATCCAGTCGATAGATTAGTATCAAGATCGAGGTGTCACCCTACTCCTTCGGTGCCGGGTAGTGTGTATGTGTATGTTTGAGAGAGAAGCCAGTCGATAGATTAGTATCAAGATCGAGGTGTCACCCTACTCCTTCGGTGTTGGGAAGTGTGGGTGTGTGTGGGTGGGAGGGGGGGCAGTGACACTCACATATCTCTACTCTTATAAAAAACAGAGTTGGTGATGATGGTGTTCCTGCCATCCTGCAATATAGGCCATCCGATTTATATCCGACGGTCAGGAAGGAAAATATGGCAATTTTGCAAAAAGATACCCACACCCCTCTCCGCATTTGCAAATAAGGCATTCCCTCGTTCATCCTTTTCTCCCACAAGATAAACTTCTCATACAAATGCTTCTTGATGTTCCGTGCAACGCATGGGCATCTTGCTAGTAGGGAGAAGGAGTTTGTGTGACACATATCTAGCTATATTAAGGGATAGGTAGATAGCATATGTGTGAGAGACATTATTATACTTTGAGACATTAGTGGCTGTGGGTGGGCGGAATTAAAGGGGTGGGCGTGTTAGACATCGAGAGCGTGTGTGTTTCTGTGTGAGAGACTTGTAGGACGGGGTAGACAGACGAATTTAACCCTGACGGAGGGAGAGAAATACACGAAGTGCGCGTGTGTGATTCCGATGCCCACAGGGAAATTAGATATGTATGTGTGTGATAGAGATTGCACAATTCATTCATGTATCACTATCTAGCGATCGTGGACGTGCATCGCTTGAACATAAGTCAATATTTAGTTCGTATCGTGGCCAAAGGTACAATATCGATTCAACGCTATAAAGATTGGACACTCACATATCACATTTTTTCTATTTAAATAAACCTTTTCAGTTGTGCATGCCAAAGTTACAGTGATGTTTCTTCAAACAACCAATGTAGCTCTTGTTACTCTTGCATTCAAATTCATTAGTCTTGGATGATTTAAGTTTCTATTTTGAAGTAATACATGTAATATTCATATATGAATTCAACGGGTATGCAATTTATGAAATGGAGGCTATGTAATCATATGAGATAACACTTTTAAGTAGCTAACTACAATATCCATTTCTTTTTGTGCGCCCTCTACACTAACACGTCAATGCATTATGTTTAAAGTAAATAACCAATGGCACTAAATTATCTATTTACACGAGAAATACATAGGCTGAGTGTTTGATCACTGAACGCGCCTCTACACCCATACGATTGGCCGCGCCCGTGTGAACGTCCAAGTTATCGGCGCATCATCCCGAGTTATTGTCTTTTTTTCTGGGGCGGACTTCACACCAGTTATTAACTGCTGACGCGTGCCCCGTGTACATAGTCTAGCATGACCTTCCCGCTAGCACAGTCCAAAATTAGTTGAAACTGGATACGAATGATCCCGCGGGCGGCAAAATCTCCCGCCTCCTTCTAAAATTTCCGCCACCTTAGTCTTTAGCATGCGAAATCCCCCTTTTGTCCTTGGTGCACGAAGACCAACAGTTACAATACCGCCCTCATCTACATGATAGGTAGGGGCTGCTTTGGTAACTTCCGGTTCCCCCCACTACACGGCACCCACATTTCCTCTCCCCCTCCCGCAAAAACGACTAACTCCACAGCACCAGAGCATCTTACATCACGTCGTCCGTACTTCATCGCCCTTTCTCCCCTCCCCTCTTGAAACCCTAGACTGCCCATCCACCGGCGTACCATAGCCCATTCACTGCTAGTGGCGTCCACCTCGCCGGATCTGCTTCTGTTGCCGCATCTGATACGTCTCCAACGTATCTATAATTTTTGATTGTTCCATGCTATTATATTACCCCTTTTGGATGTTTATGGGCTTTATTTTACACATTTATATCATTTTTGGGACTAACCTACTAACCGGAGGCCCAGCCCATATTGCTGTTTTATTGCCTGTTTTAGTATTTCGAGGAAAAGGAATATCAAACGGAGTCCAAACGGAATGAAACCTTCGGCAGCGTTATTTTTTGGAAGAATATGATCCTGGAGACTTGGAGTTCACGTCAGAAGGTCCTCGAGGCAGCCACGAGATAGGAGGGCGCACCCCCCTGTAGGGCGCGCCCCCTGTCTCGTGGGCCCCTCGAGCACCTCCCGACTGACTTCTTTCGCCTATATATGCCTACGTACCCTAAAACCATCAAAAATCAAGATAGAACGGGAGTTCCGCCGCCGCAAGCCTCTGTAGCCACCAAAAACCTCTCGGGAGCCCATTCCGGCACCCTGCCGGAGGGGGAATCCATCACCGGTGGCCATCTTCATCATCCCGGCGCTCTCCATGACGAGGAGGGAGTAGTTCACCCTCGGGGTTGAGGGTATGTACCAGTAGCTATGTGTTTGATCTCTCTCTCTCTCTCGTGTTCTCTCTCGTGTTCCCTCTATGGCACGATCTTTGCTATTGTAGTTGGATCTTATGATGTTTCTCCCCCTCTACTCTCTTGTGATGAATTGAGTTTCCCCTTTGAAGTTATCTTATCGGATTGAGTCTTTTATGAGAACACTTGATGTATGTCTTGCTGTGTTTATCTGTGGTGATAATGGGATATCATGTGCCTCTTGATGTATGTTTTGGTGACCAGCTTGCGGGTTCCGCCCATGAACCTATGCATAGGGGTTGGCACACGTTCTTGACTCTCCGGTAGAAACTTTGGGGTACTCTTTGAAGTACTTTGTGTTGGTTGGATGAATCTGAGATTGTGTGATGCATATCGTATAATCATGCCCACGGATACTTGAGGTGACAATGGAGTATCTAGGTAACATTAGGGTTTTGGTTGATTTGTATCTTAAGGTGTTATTCTAGTACAAACTCTTGAATAGATTGATCTGAAAGAATAACTTTGAGGTGGTTTCGTACCCTACCATAATCTCTACGTTTGTTCTCCGCTATTATTGGCTTTGGAGTGACTCTTTGTTGCATGTTGAGGGCTTGTTATATGATCTATCTATGTTATTATTGTTGAGAGAACTTGCACTAGTGAAAGTATGAACCCTAGGCCTTGTTTCCTATCATTGCAATACCGTTTACGCTCACTTTTACCTTTAGTTACCTTGCTGTTTTTATATTTTCAGATTACAAATACCCATATCTACCATCCATATTGCACTTGTATCTTCATCTCTTCGCCGAACTAGTGCACCTATACAATTTACCATTGTATTGGGTGTGTTGGGGACACAAGAGACTCTTTCTTATTTGGTTGCAGGGTTGTTTGAGAGAAACCATCTTCATCCTACGCCTCCCACGGATTGATAAACCTTAGGTCATCCACTTGAAGGAAATTTGCTACTGTCCTACAAACCTGTGCACTTGCAGGCCCAACAACGTCTACAAGAAGAAGGTTGTGTAGTAGACATCAAGCTCTTTTCTGGCGCCGTTGCCGGGGAGGCTAGGTAAAGGGCACTCACTCACACCCCGTCAACTAAGCTCTTTTCTGGCGCCGTTGCCCGGGAGGTGAGTGCTTGAAGGTATATCTTTAGATCTTGCAATCGAGTCTTTTTGTTTCTTGTTTTATCACTAGTTTAGTTTATAAAAGAAAACTAGAAAAAAATGGAGTTAAGTTTGTCTCATACGCTTCGTCTTTTTAATATCTTTCGTGAGTATGATGGAAAGGAAAATTGTGCTCAAGTGCTAGAAGAAGAATGCTTTAAAATGCTTGGTACTAAATCTTTGAATGATGAGCATGATTGCAATGTTGTTAGTATAAACTCCTTGAATATCCATAGTATTAATGATGGTTGCTCTAGTCATGATGAAAATATCTCTTATGAGCATGTCAACTTTTGTGGAGTGCATGTTTGCATGAACACACCAAATAGAGAAGATATTTATTGCAAGAGGCATAAGCACCTAGAAACTAAATGGTTGCATGAAAGGCTAGGTGTGAGTGCTAAAAATTTAAAATTCCTTTGCCGTACTTGTGAACTTTGCAATGAACATGGTCATTTACATCTCCTATGCAAATTGTTTCATGATTGAATCGTGTCCAAAAATTGTGATGATTTGATTTCCATTGCTCATTACAATGAACTTAGTTTGCTTTTGGGTTATGAAGAATTGAAACGTTTACTTAAGGACCTTCCAGAATTTGCCCATAAGAAATTCCTTAATATTGATCTAGAAAAGATTTATTTGTTTTGTGCGGAGAATTGCATTTAAAATCCTTATATTGCCAATTACCTAAAGAAAAGAAAGCAAATAGAAGATGATGAAAATACTAATGAAAGGGAAGAGACTTCCCAATATCCTCCTATTATTTCTGATGATGAATCAGGTAACGAGGAGGAGCTTTCTATTCAACCAATCTCATCAATAAGGAGCTCAAAGAGGAAGGTTGAACCCACACATAATATGAAGAAGAAAAAGAAAAGAAGGAACAACAAAGGTAGAAAGGTATCCCTCCCAAATGATTTTGCTCCTACTACTCATTGTGATGATGATAATTGCTATACTATTGGTGCTATCAATATTTTTAATGATGAGAGTGATTATGCTTATGATATGAAAGGGCCCAAGCTTGGGGAAGCTATGTTTGATGAGGATGAAATATTTGAGAATATATTTGCTGGAATTAATGTTTGTCCCAAGCTTGGGGATGCTATGTTTAATGAAGATGATATTTTTAGCGTCCCAAGTTTTGATATGCAAAGTTGTTATGATGAAAGCATGCCTCCTACTTATGATGATTATATTGATGAAAGTGGGTTTGGAAGAGTGTCAACCTTAGGAATTAGTTATCCCACTATTTTGGAGGATATTGAATCTTATTGTGATGAATATGAAAGTGGATTTGGAAGAGTGTCAACTTTATTTAGTGATTCCACTATCTTGGGAGAGGTTTCAATATATTATGATGAGAACGAAGTTGCTACTTATGATGATTATTGTGACGAAACTTATGATATAAAAAGTAGTGATGATTATATTTACAAATCTTGTCATGATTATGATTACCCTTTTTCTGAACATTACTCTTTTAATGTGGAAACAATTTTTAGTGTTCAAGTCTCTTATGATACTCCCACTATTCCGAATGAGAAGAATTTTGCTTATGTGGAGAGTAGTAAATTTTCTATGATTGTAGATCATGAAAAGAATGCTTTAGGTGCTGGTTATATTGTTGAATTCATTCATGATGCTACTGAAAATTACTTTTAGGGAGGAACATATGCTTGTAGGAATTGTAATAATGTCAAGTTTCCTCTCTATGTGTTGAAAATCTTGAAGCTATGCTTGTTTTACCTTCCTATGCTTGTTGATTATTGTTCCCATAAGTTGTTTGCTCACAAAATCCCTATGCATAGGAAGTGGGTTAGACTTAAATGTGCTAGTCATATGCTTCATGATGCTCCCGTTATGTTTCAATTCTTATCTTTTATGTGAGCATCATTGTAATTATCATGCCTAGCTAGAAAGGCATTAAAGAAAAGCGCTTGTTGGGAGACAACCCAATATTTACCCTTACTGTTTTTGTGTGTTCACATGATTATTCTACTGTAGTAATCATGTTTTATAGCTTTTGTTTCAATAAAGTGCCAAGTAAGACCTTTAGGATAGCTTACGGTGATAGTTGTGTTGATCCTGCTGAAAATCAGAAACTTTTGCACCCAGTAAATTAGTTTTGATAATTCACAGAAACGTGCTTTTGATCTGATTCGTTTTGCTCTGGATTGGTACACAAATTGCTTAGGACTTCCTAATTTGGTAGAATGTTTGGAGTTCCAGAAGTATACGTTTGATACAGATTACTACAGACTGTTCTGTTTTTGACAGATTCTGTTTTCTATGTGTTGTTTGCTTATTTTGATGAATCTATGAGTAGTATCGGAGGGTATGAACCATAGATAAGTTGAATACAGTAGATATTACACCAATATGAATTTAGAATGAGTTCATTACAGTACCTAAGTGGTGGTTTTATTTTCTTATACTAACGGAGCTTACGAGTTTTCTGTTGAGTTTTGTGTTGTGGAGTTTTCAAGTTTTGGGTAAAGATTCGATGGACTATGGAATAAGGAGTGGCAAGAGCCTAAGCTTGGGGATGCCCAAGGCACTCCAAGGTAATATTCAAGGACAACCAAGAACCTAAGCTTGGGGATGCCCCGGAAGGCATCCCCTCTTTCGTCTTCGTTCATCGGTAACTTTACTTGGAGCTATATTTTTATTCACCACATGATATGTGTTTTGCTTGGAGCATCATTTTCTTTTGTTAGTTTTTGCTTTCTGTTATTTATATTAATGTTTTGCATCTTTATTTTCAATAAAAATGTCAAGGATAGCCTTTGCCATGCTTATTTTGCTAGTATACATGTTGTTGTTTGAAAACAGAAAGTTTACCGCTGTTGCAAAAATTCCCTAGAAAAGTCAGAGAGTGGTATAATGTTGAAACTTTTTTCATATTGATATCTGATAAATTTACTACAGTGGGAATTTTATTTCATAATTTTTGGAGTTAGGTAAGTATTGATACTCTTGCATTCTTTACAGACTGTACTGTTTTCATAGATTGCTGTTATGTTTGCATTGTTTGCATATGTTTTGCTTGTTTAATGATTCTATTTGAGGATAGGAGTATTAAATATGCAGAGGCATTTACTATGCAATGTTGAATAATAATTTTAGTGATTTGTTACAGTAGGAAATGATAAGGTTTTGCATTGGTTTATACTAACCTATCTCACGAGTTCTTGTTGAGTTTGCTGTGGATGAAGCTTTTAAGAAAAAGAGAAACCATGATATGAGAGGAACTAAGGAGACACAAAAGTTCAAGCTTGGGGATGCCCAAGGCACCCCAAGATAATATTCCAAGAAGTCTCAAGCATCTAAGCTTGGGGATGCCCTAGTAGGCATCCCACCTTTCTTCTTCAACAACTATCGGTTAGTATCGGTTGAGCCTAAGTTTTTGCTTCTTCACATGAGTTGTGCTATCCTTGCAATGTCATTTTATTTTGTTTTTCTTGCTGTTTGAATACAATACCAAGATCTGAAATTATTAAATGAGAGGGAGTCTTCGCATAGTTACATAATTATTTAGCTACTCATTGATCTTCACTTATATCTTTCGGAGTAGTTTGTCATTTGCTCTAGTGCATCACTTATATCTTTTAGAGCACGGCGGTGGTTATATTTTGTAGAAATTGCTAGCCTCTCATGCTTCACTTATATTATTTTGAGAGTCTTTTAGAACAGCATGGTATTTGCTATGATCTTAAAGTTGGTCCTAGAATGATGAGCATCCAAGTTGGGTATAATAAAAACTATCATAAAAGTGAATTGGATGCTATGATCAACTTGATGCTTGATAATTGTTTTGAGATATGGAGGTAGTGATATTAAAGTCATGCTAGTTGGGTGATTATGAATTTAAAGAATGCTTGTGTTGAAGCTTGTGATTCCCGTAGCATGCACGTATGGTGAACCGCTTTGTGATGAAGTTGGAGCACAATTTTATTTATTGATTGTCTTCCTTATGAGTGGCGGTCGGGGACGAGCGATGGTCTTTTCCTACCAATCTATCCCCCTAGGAGCATGCGCGTAGTGCTTTGGTTTTTGATGACTTCTAGATTTTTGCAACAAGTATATGAGTTCTTTTGACTAATGTTGAGTCCATGGATTATACGCACCCTTCACCCTTCCACCATTGCTAGCCTCTCTTGTGCCGCGCAACTTTCGCCGGTACCATACACCCACCATATACCTTCCTCAAAACAGCCACCATACCTACCTATTATGGCATTTCCATAGCCATTCCGAGATATATTGCCATGCAACTTTCCACCGTTTCGTTCATATGACACGCATTACTTTTGTCATATTGCTTTTTGCATGATCATGTAGTTGACATTGTATTTGTGGCAAGGCCACCTTCATAATTTTCATACATGTCGCTCTTGATTCATTGCACTCCCGGTACACCGCCAGAGGCATTCATATAGAGTCATATCTTGTTCTAGCTTTGAGTTGTAAATCCATAAAAGTGTGATGATCTTCATTATTAGAGCATTGTCCTAGTGAGGAAAGGATGATGAAGACTATGATTCCCCCACAAGTCGGGATGAGACTTCGGACTTTACAAAAAGAAAAAAAAGAAAAAAGAGAAAGGCCAAAAAGAAAAAAGAAAAAAAAGAGAAGGCAAAAGAAAAGAAAAAAAGAAATAAAAAGAAGAAAATAAAAAAATGAGAGAAAAAGAGAGAAAGGACAAAGCTACTATCTCTTTTTCCACACTTGTGCTTCAAAATAGCACCATGATCTTCATGTTAGAGAGTCTCATATGTTGTCACTTTCATATACTAGTGGGAATTTTTCATTATAGAACTTGGCTTGTATATTCCAATGATGGGCTTCCTCAAAAATGCCCTAGGTCTTCGTGAGCAAGCAAGTTGGATGCACACCCACTTAGTTTCTTTTGTTGAGCTTTCATATATTTATAGCTCTAGTGCATCCGTTGCATGGCAATCCCTACTCACTCACATTGATATCTATTAATGGGCATCTCCATAGCCCGTTGATACGCCTAGTTGATGTGAGACTATCTTCTCCTTTTTGTCTTCTCCACAACCACCATTCTATTCCACATATAGTGCTATGTCCATGGCTCACGCTCATGTATTGCGTGAAAGTTGAAAAAGTTTGAGATTATTAAAGTATGAAACAATTGCTTGGCTTGTCATCGGGGTTGTGCATGATTAAATACTTTGTGTGATGAAGATAGAGCAACAACCAGACTATATGATTTTGTAGGGATAACTTTCTTTAGCCATGTTATTTTGAGAAGACATGATTACTTTGATTAGTATGCTTGAAGTATTACTATTTCTTATGTCAATATGAACTTTTATTTTGTATTCATTTGGATCTGAACATTCATGCCACAATAAAGAAAATTACATTACGAATTATGCTAGGTAGCATTCCACATCAAAAATTTCTTTTTTATCATTTACCTACTCGAGGACGAGCAGGAATTAAGCTTGGGGATGCTTGATACGTCTCCAACGTATCTATACTTTTTGATTGTTCCATGTTATTATATTACCCCTTTTGGATGTTTATGGGCTTTATTTTACACATTTATATCATTTTTGGGACTAACCTACTAACCGGAGGCCCAGCCCATATTGCTGTTTTATTGCCTGTTTCAGTATTTCGAGGAAAAGGAATATCAAACGGAGTCCAAACAGAATGAAACCTTCGGCAGCGTTATTTTTTGGAAGAATATGATCTTGGAGACTTGGAGTTCACATCAGAAGGTCCTCGAGGCAGCCACGAGATAGGAGGGCACCCCCTGTAGGGCGCGCCCCCTGTCTCGTGGGCCCCTCGAGCACCTCCCGACCGACTTCTTTCGCCTATATATGCCTACGTACCCTAAAACCAACAAAAATCAAGATAGATAGGGAGTTGCGCCGCCGCAAGCCTTTGTAGCCACCAAAAACCTCTCGGGAGCCTGTTCCGGCACCCTGCCGGAGGGGGAATCCCTCACCGGTGGCCATCTTCATCATCCCGACGCTCTCCATGACGAGGAGGGAGTAGTTCACCCTCGGGGTTGAGGGTATGTACCAGTAGCTATGTGTTTGATCTCTCTCTCTTGTGTTCTCTCTCGTGTTCCCTCTATGGCACGATCTTGATGTATCCCGAGCTTTGCTATTGTAGTTGGATCTTATGATGTTTCTCCCCCTCTACTCTCTTGTGATGAATTGAGTTTCCCCTTTGAAGTTATCTTATCGGATTGAGTCTTTTATGAGAACACTTGATGTATGTCTTGCCGTGTTTATCTGTGGTGACAATGGGATATCATGTGCCTCTTGATGTATATTTTGGTGACCAACTTGCGGGTTCCGCCCATGAAGCTATGCATAGGGGTTGGCACACGTTCTTGACTCTCCGGTAGAAACTTTGGGGCACTCTTTGAAGTACTTTGTGTTGGTTGGATGAATCTGAGATTGTGTGGTGCATATCGTATAATCATGCCCACGGATACTTGAGGTGACAATGGAGTATCTAGGTGACATTAGGGTTTTGGTTGATTTGTATCTTAAGGTGTTATTCTAGTACGAACTCTTGAACAGATTGATCCGAAAGAATAACTTTGAGGTGGTTTCGTACCCTACCATAATCTCTACGTTTGTTCTACGCTATTAGTGGCTTTGGAGTGACTCTTTGTTGCATGTTGAGGGCTTGTTATATGATCTATCTATGTTATTATTGTTGAGAGAACTTGCACTAGTGAAAGTATGAACCCTAGGCCTTGTTTCCTATCATTGCAATACCGTTTACGCTCACTTTTACCATTAGTTACCTTGCTGTTTTTATTTTTCAGATTACAAATACCTATATCTACCATCCATATTGCACTTGTATCACCATCTCTTCGCCGAACTAGTGCACCTATACAATTTACCATTGTATTGGGTGTGTTGGGGACACAAGAGACTCTTTGTTATTTGGTTGCAGGGTTGTTTGAGAGAGACCATCTTCATCCTATGCCTCCCACGGATTGATAAACCTTAGGTCATCCACTTGAGGGAAATTTGCTACTGTCCTACAAACCTGTGCACTTGCAGGCCCAACAACGTCTACAAGAAGAAGGTTGTGTAGTAGACATCAGCATCTACCCCTCCCACCTCCCCTAGAAACAAGTAGACTGCTCATCCACCACTGTACCACAGCCCATTTAGTGCCGGCCTTGTCCACGGCGCCGGATCTACTTCGCCGGTACTCTCGTCAACCGCCGCGCATCTGCAGCGGCTCATTCGTACTCCCCACCGGAGACACTTCGTCCACACCCCCCGGAGCCGCCCCACCGACGCCCCCATCGACGGCCTCTGATCCTCTTCGCCGACACCTTCCTCAACCCTACCGGAGCCGCTTCGCCGACACCTTCCTCAACCCTACCGGAGCCGCTTTGCCGACACCATCGTCAACCCTACCGGAATAGCTTCGCCTATACCATTCTCAACCCTACCTGGGCCGCTTTGCCAACTCACAAGTCCACGGCCTTCGATCCGCTTCCTCGCACCCTCACCCAACCTACCGGAGCAGCTTCTGACGCCCCGTCCCCGGCCGCAGATCCACATCGTCGACACCACCCTTAACCCAACCACCGGAGCAGCTTCTGACGCCCCGTCCACGGCCGCAGATCCGCATCGTCAACACCATCCTTAACCCAACCACCAGAGCAGCTTCTAACGCCCCGTCCACGGCCGGAGATCCGCGTCGTCGACACCATCCTTAACCCAACCACCGGAGCAGCTTCACCTACGCCCTCGTCCACGGCCACAGATCCGCTTCGCCCACACCGTAGTCCACCCTACCGGAGTCGCTCCACAAACACCCTACTCGATGATTCTAGACCTCCTTACTGCTACGTCTTGAGCTTGCGTTGGTTTTCCTCGAAGAGGAGAGGGTGATGCAGCAAAGTGTAGCGTAAGTATTTCCCTCAGTTTTGAGAACCAAGGTATCAATCCAGTAGGAGGCTCCTCAAAAGTCCCACGCACCTACACAAACAAACTGAGAACTGACAACCAACGCAATAAAGGGGTTGTCAATCCCTTCACGGCCACTTGCGAAAGTGAGATCTAATAAAGATAGTATGATAAGATAAATATATTTTTGGTATTTTATAATATAGATGCAAAAAGTAAAGATGCAAATAAAGTAGATTGAAAGAAAATATGATAGGAGATAGACCCGGGGGCCATAGGTTTCACTAAAGGCTTCTCTCAAGATAGCATAAGTATTATGGTGGGTGAACAAATTACTGTCGAGCAATTGATAGAAAAGCGCATAGTTATGAGATTATCTAGGCATGATCATGTATATAGGCATCACGTCCATAACAAGTAGACCGACTCCTGCCTGAATCTACTATTATTACTCCACACATCGACCGACTCCTGCCTGCATCTAGAATATTAAGTTCATAAGAACAGAGTAATGCATTAAGCAAGATGACATGATGTAGAGGGATAAACACATGCAATATGATATAAACCCCATCTTGTTATCCTCGATGGCAACAATACAATACGTGTCTTGCAACCCTTTCTGTCACTGGGTAAGAACACCGCAAGATTGAACCCAAAGCTAAGCACTTCTCCCATGGCAAGAAAGATCAATCTAGTAGGCCAGACCAAACTGATAATTCGAAGAGACTTGCAAAGATAACTCAATCATACATAAAAGAATTCATAGAAGATTAAAATATTATTCATAGGTAAACTTGATCATAAACCACAATTCATCGGATCTCGACAAACACACCGCAAAAAGGGATTACATCGAATAGATCTCCACAAGAGAGGGGCAGGACATTGTATTGAGATCCAAAAAGAGAGAAGAAGCCATCTAGCTAATAACTATGGACCCGTAGGTCTATGGTAAACTACTCACAAGTCATCGGAGGGGCAAGAATGTTGATGTAGAGGCCCTCCGTGGTTGCTTCCCCCTCCGGCAGAGTGCCGGCAAGGGCTCCAAGATGGGATCTCGCGGATACAGAAGGTTACGGCGGTGGAAATTGTGTTTCATGGTCCTCCTGGATGTTTTCGGGGTACGTAGGTATATATAGGAGGAAGAAGTACGTCGGTGGCCGCCCGAGGGGCCCATGAGACAGGGGGCGCGCCCTACAAGGGGGGGGCCTCCTATCCCATGGGCCCCTCGGAGGCTTCTTGACTTGCACTCCAAGCTCTCGCGATCAGATTTGTTCCAAAAATAACGCTCCCGAAGGTTTCATTCCGTTTGGACTCCGTTTGATATTCCTTTTCTTCGAAATACCGAAATAGGCAAAAAAACAACAATATGGGCTAGGCCTTCGGTTAGTAGGTTAGTCCCAAAAATGATATAGATATGTAAAATAAAGCCCATAAACATCCAAAAAGGGTAGTATAATAGCATGATACAATCAAAAATTATAGATACGTTGGAGACGTATCAAGCATCCCCAAGCTTAATTCCTGCTCGTCCTCGAGTAGGTAAATGATAAAAAAGAAATTTTTGATGTGGAATGCTACCTAGCATAATTCATAATGTAATTTTCTTTATTGTGGCATGAATGTTCAGATACAAATGAATACAAAATAAAAGTTCATATTGACATAAGAAATAGTAATACTTCAAGCATACTAATCAAAGTAATCATGTCTTCTCAAAATAGCATGGCTAAAGAAAGTTATCCCTACAAAATCATATAGTCTGGCTATGCTCTATCTTCATCACACAAAGTATTTAATCATGCACAACCCTGATGACAAGCCAAGAAATTGTTTCATACTCTATTAATCTCAAACTTTTTCAACTTTCACGCAATACATGAGCGTGAGCCATGGACATAGCACTATATGTGGAATAGAATGGTGGTTGTGGAGAAGACAAAAAAGGAGAAGATAGTCTCACATCAACTAGGCGTATCAACGGGCTATGGAGATTCCCATTAATAGATATCAATGTGAGTGAGTAGGGATTGCCATGCAACGGATGCACTAGAGCTATAAATATGTGAAAGCTCAATAAAACAAACTAAGTGGGGTGCATCCAACTTGCTTGCTCACAAAGACCTAGGGCACTTTTGAGGAAGCCCATCATTGGAATATACAAGCCAAGTTCTATAATGAGAAATTCCCACTAGTATATGAAAGTGACAACATATGAGACTCTCTATCATGAAGATCATGGTGCTATTTTGAAGCACAAGTGTGGAAAAAGAGATAGTAGCATTGTCCCTTCTCTCTTTTTCTCTCATTTTATTTTTTTTATTTTTTTTCTTCTCTTTTTTTTCCTTCTTTTTTTTTCTTTTTATTTTCCTTTTTCTTTTTGGCCTTTCTCTTTTTTTTCTTTTTGGCCTTTTTTTTGTAAAATCCGAAGCCTCATCCCGACTTGTGGGGGAATCATAGTCTTCATCATCCTTTTCCTCACTAGGACAATGCTCTAATAATGAAGATCATCACACTTTTATGGATTTACAACTCAAAGCTAGAACAAGATATGACTCTATATGAATGCCTCCGGCGGTGTACCGGGATATGCAATGAATCAAGAGCGACATGTATGAAAATTATGAAGGTGGCCTTGCCACAAATACAATGTCAACTACATGATCATGCAAAAAGCAATATGACAAAAGTAATGCGTGTCATATGAACGGAACGGTGGAAAGTTGCATGGCAATATATCTCGGAATGGCTATGGAAATGCCATAATAGGTAGGTATGGTGGCTGTTTTGAGGAAGGTATATGGTGGGTGTATGGTACCGGCGAAATTTGCGTGGCACAAGAGAGGCTAGCAATGGTGGAAGGGTGAGGGTGCGTATAATCCATGGACTCAACATTAGTCAAAAGAACTCATATACTTGTTGCAAAAATCTAGAAGTCATCAAAAACCAAAGCACTACGCGCATGCTCCTAGGGGGGTAGATTGGTAGGAAAAGACCATCGCTCGTCCCCGACCGCCACTCATAAGGAAGACAATCAATAAATAAAATTGTGCCCCAACTTCATCACAAAGCGGTTCACCATACGTGCATGCTACGGGAACCACAAGCTTCAACACAAGCATTCTTTGAATTCATAATCACCCAACTAGCATGACTTTAATATCACTACCTACATATCTCAAAACAATTATCAAGCATCAAATTGATCATAGCATCCAATTCACTTTCTATGATAGTTTTTATTATACCCAACTTGGATGCTCATCATTCTAGGACCAACTTTATGATAATAGCAAATACCATGCTGTTCTAAAAGACTCTCAAAATAATATAAGTGAAGCATGAGAGAATAGAAATTTCTTCAAAATTAAGAACCGCCGTGCTCTAAAAGATATAAGTGAAGCACTAGAGCGAAAACTATCAAGCTCAAAAGATATAAGTGAGGCAAATAGAGTATTCTAGCAAATTTTAATCAAATAGGCTTCTCCCAAAAGTTGTGTACAGCAAGGATGATTGTGGTAAACTAAAAATCAAAGACTAATATAATACACGACGCTCCAAGCAAAACACATATCATGTAGTGAATAAAAATGTAGCTCCAAGTAAAGTTACCAATGAACGAAGACGAAAGAGGGGATGCCTTCCCGGGGCATCCCCAAGCTTAGGCTTTTGGCTATTCTTGAATATCTTGGGGTGCCATGGGCATCCCCAAGCTTAGGCTCTTGCCACTCCTTATTCCATAGTCCATAAAAGCTTTACCCAAAACTTGAAAACTTCACAACACAAAACTCAACAGGAAATCTTATAAGCTCCGTTAGTGAAAGAAAACAAAACCACCACATAAGGTACTGCAATGAACTCATTCTTTATTTATTTTGGTGTTAAACCTACTGTATTCCAACTTATTTATGGTTTATAAACTAATTTACTAGCCATAGATGCATTGAAATAAGCAAACAACACACGAAAAACAGAATCTGTCAAAAACAAAACAGTCTGTAGAAATATGTAACTAACGCAAACTTCTGGAATTCTAAAAATACTAAAAAAATAGGAAGTCCTGGAAAATTTGTATATTGAACAGCAGCAAAAAGAATCAACGCAAAAGCACGTTGCTGTGATTTAACAAAATTATATTTGTGCGTGCAAAGTTTCTGTTTTTCAGCAGAATCAAATCAACTATCATCGTAGGTTATCCTATAGGTTCTACTTGGCACAAACACTAATTAAAAGATAAAAACACATCTAACCAGAAGATAGATGCAAGATTTATTACTAAAAAGGAGCAAAAACAAAAAACATAAGGAAAAATTGGGTTGCCTCCCAACTAGCGCTATTGTTTAACGCCCCTAGCTAGGCATAAGAAGCAAAGATAGATCTAACGAGTGCCATCTTTGGCACTAAATTCATAAGTAGCATGCATGATAGATTCATAAGGTAATTTTACTTTCTTTCTTGGAAAGTTCTCCATGCCTTTCTTTAATGGAAATTGGAATCTAATATTCCCTTCCTTCATATCAATAATCGCACCAATCGTTCTAAGGAAAGGTCTACCAAGAATAATAGGGCAAGAAAGATTGCAATCTATAACAAGAACGATAAAATCTACGGGCACCAAATTTCTATTTACAACAATGAGAACATCATTGATTCTTCCCATTGGCTTTTTAGTGGTGGAATCCGCAAGGTGCAAATTTAAAGAGCAATCATCAAGATCATGGAAACCTAGAATATCACATAAAGTTTTTGGAATCGTGGAAACACTAGCACCCAAATCACACAAAGCAAAACACTCATAATATTTAATTCTAATCTTTATAGTAGGTTCCCATTCATCATTAAGTTTTCTAGGTATATAAACTTCCAAATTAAGTTTTTCATCATAAAATTGCATCAAGGCATCAACAATATGTTTGATAAAAGCTTTATTTTGACTATAAGCATGAGGAGAATTAACAACGGATTGCAACAAGGAAATACAACCTTTTAAAGAACAATTATCATAATCAAATTCCTTGAAATCCGAGATAGTAAGTTCAACATTATTACAAGTTGAGGATTCTCCAATCTCACTTTTACCAAATTTAACATCAAGATCTAAAGACTCCGAATTTTTGGGACGCCTTCTAGGCAAAGTGGATTCATCATCACTCCCATAATCATCAAAATTAATATTGCAAAACATAGATCTAATCGGAGACGCATCAATCACTTTAAGATCCTCATCATTATTTTCATGAAAACTAGAAGAACACGCTTTTATAAAGCTTTCTTTTTTAGCACGTAATCTAGCGGTTCTTTCCTTGCACTCATCAATGGAAATTCTCATTACTTTGAGAGACTCATTGATATCATGCTTATGAGAAGAATATCTGAGTTTAAGAGAATTAACATCAAGCGAAAGTGTATCAACGTTCCTAGCCAAATCATCAACTTTGAGCAATTTTTCTTCAAGCACGTCATTAATTCTTTTGAGAAATCATAAATTCTTTCACACTATTCTCAAAATCAGAGGGCATCTTATTAAAATTACCATAATAATTATTGTAGGATTTTCCATAATTATTAGAGGGATCACTAGGGAACGGTCTAGCATTAAAATTTCCTCTATAAGCATTGTTTCCAAAACTATTCATACCAACAAAATTCACATCCATAGATTCATTATTATTATCAATCAAGGAAGACAAAGGCATATCATTGGGATCAAGAGGAGTATTTTTAGTAGCAAACATCTTCATAAGTTCATCCATCTTTCCACTCAAAACATTGATGTCTTCTATAGCATGCACTTTTTTACTAGAAGATCTTTTGGTGTGCCATTGAGAATAATTAGCCATAATATTATCAAGAAATTTTGTAGCATATCCTAATGTGATTTCCATAAAGGTGCCTCCCGCGGCCGAATCTAAGAGATTTCTAGAAGCAAAGTTCAAACCGGCATAAAACTTTGTATGATCATCCATAAATTCAAACCATGAGTATGGCAATTGCGAAGCATCAATTTCATTCTTTCCCAAGATTGGGCAACATGCTCATGATCAAGTTGTTAAAAATTCATAATATCGTTCCTAAGAGTGATGATCTTAGCGGGAGGAAAATACTTAGAGATAAAAGCATCTCTGCACTTGTTCCAAGAATCAATACTATTTTTAGGCAAAGACGAAAACCAAACTTTAGCACGATCTCTAAGTGAAAACGGAAATAACTTCAATTTGACAATATTGTTATCCGTATCTTTCTTCTTTTGCATGTCACATAAATCAACAAAATTGATTAGATGAGTAGCGGCATCTTCACTAGGAAGTCCGGCAAATTGATCTTTCATAACAAGATTCAACAAAGCGGTATTGATTTCACAAGACTCAACATCATTAAGAGGAGCAATCGGAGTACTAAGGAAATCACTATTATTGGTATTCGAGAAGTCACACAATTTGGTATTATCTTGTGCCATGGCAACAAGTAATCCAACACACAAGCAAACAGAAAAACGACAAGCAAAAAGAGAGGAGGAAATTGGGAAAGAGAGGGCGAATAAAATGGCAAGGGTGAAGTGGGGGAGAGGAAAACGAGAGGCAAATGGCAAATAATGTAAATGCGAGGGAGATGGGTTTATGATGGGTACTTGGTATGTCTTGACTTGAGCGAAGACCTCCACGGCAACGGCGCCAGAAATCCTTCTTGCTACGTCTTGAGCTTGCGTTGGTTTTTCCTCGAAGAGGAGAGGATGATGCAGCAAAGTGTAGCGTAAGTATTTCCCTCAGTTTTGAGAACCAAGGTATCAATCTAGTAGGAGGCTCCTCAAAAGTCCCACGCACCTACACAAATAAACTGAGAACTCGCAACCAACGCAATAAAGGGGTTGTCAATCCCTTCACGGCCACTTGCGGAAGTGAGATCTAATAAAGATAGTATGATAAGATAAATATATTTTTGGTATTTTATAATATAGATGCAAAAAGTAAAGATGCAAATAAAGTAGATTGAAAGCAAATATGATAAGAGATAGACCCGGGGGCCATAGGTTTCACTAGAGGCTTCTCTCAAGATAGCATAAGTATTACGGTGGGTGAACAAATTACTGTCGAGCAATTGATAGAAAAACGCATAGTTATGAGATTATCTTGGCATGATCATGTATATAGGCATCACGTCCATAACAAGTAGACCGACTCCTGCCTGCATCTACTACTATTACTCCACACATCGACCGACTCCTGCCTGCATCTAGAGTATTAAGTTCATAAGAACAGAGTAATGCATTAAGCAATATGACATGATGTAGAGGGATAAACACATGCAATATGATATAAACCCCATCTTGTTATCCTCGATGGCAACAATAGAATACGTGTCTTGCAACCCTTTCTATCACTGGGTAAGAACACCGCAAGATTGAACCCAAAGCTAAGCACTTCTCCCATGGCAAGAAAGATCAATCTAGTAGGCCAAACCAAACTGATAATTCGAAGAGACTTGCAAAGATAACTCAATCATACATAAAATAATCCAGAGAAGATTCAAATATTATTCATAGATAAACTTGATCATAAACCCATAATTCATCGGATCTCGACAAACACACCGCAAAAAGAGATTACATCGAATAGATCTCCACAAGAGAGGGGGAGAACATTGTATTGAGATCCAAAAAGAGAGAAGAAGCCATCTAGATAATAACTATGAACCCGTAGGTCTGAGGTAAACTACTCACAACTCATCGGAGGGGCAAGGATGTTGATGTAGAGGCCCTCCATGGTTGCTTCCTCCTCCGGCAGAGTGCCGGCAAGGGCTCCAAGATGGGATCTCGCGGATACAGAAGGTTACGGCGGTGGAAATTGTGTTTCGTGGTGCTCCTGGATGTTTTTGGGGTATGTATGTATATATAGGAGGAAGAAGTACGTCGGTGGCCGCCCGAGGGGCCCACGAGACAGGGGCGCGCCCTACAGGGGGGGCGCCCTCCTATCTCGTGGGGCCCTCGGAGGCTTCTTGACTTGCACTCCAAGCTCTCCCGATCAGATTTGTTCCAAAAATAACGCTCCCGAAGGTTTCATTCCGTTTGGACTCCGTTTGATATTCCTTTTCTTCGAAATACTGAAATAGGCAAAAAAAAAACAGCAATATGGGCTGGGCCTCCGGTTAGTAGATTAGTCCCAAAAATGATATAGATGTGTAAAATAAATCCCATAAACATCCAAAAAGGGTAATATAATAGCATGGAACAATAAAAAATTATAGATACGTTGGAGACGTATCACTTACCGGACCCCGACAGCCAGCACAGCGTCATCACCCTCGTTGTTTCTAGACTTATTCCCACCGTCTGGAGAGATGCCAAGCACCCGCCACGGACTAGGTACTTGTCACCTTTAAACCGTCCAGCATCACCTCCCGATGTACTTCAAATATACTAACCGGTCGCTGTTACCTATTATGCAGCTGGCAAAAACTACAAGGACGATGTTTCTTCTGGATCTAACAACTTGGCCAACCAAGATCCTGGACTGAGGCATTGCTATGATCTTGTAAGCGCATCTCTCTCTATCTTGTATTGTTCTGTGCCTGCCAGTGTGCTTTGCTAGGATTTTCAACCAGTAATCCCTTTGTGCAGACAATGATTTCTACTACTGGCTGCTAAATTACTAAATTAGATATGTAGATGCCATACATGATACTACCTCGTACATCCGTTCCTAAATATAAGTCTTTCTAGAGATTCCACTATAGGCTACATATGGAGCAAAATGAGTGAATCTACACTTGAAAATGCATCTATATACATCTGTATGTGGTCCATACTGGAATCTCTACAAAGACATATATTTAGGAACAGGGGCAGTACATTACACAAAATCGTAGGTGGCATGTAGGAATTCCAGTGCACTACATTAGGCTCCCTTAGAGTGCCTGCTAGTCCAGCATACAGAGTCATGGCTAGTTTATGGTACGCACACAATCGTTAATTGGTGGTTTAAATATGCGCAAGGGATATGCAATGTAGTATCATGTAGAGATGTCTAAAATTAGCCGTGTCAACTTGCAGATAGGGTTACACAATGAAAAAGTACAAGATGTATGTGGCAATTTCATGGAACATTGCAAAAAAGGAGAGGCAGCGGTGAGCCTATACATTGTGCTATGCTACGTCACTCCTCCATTGCAATCATCGTGACATGTTATTTGTATGCCAGTTCTATTAGCCAAGTTTCTTAGGGACAGTTATTACGAGTTATCCTAAGAAAATAAGCACCTGTGAATATAAGCTCCATGTAATAAGCCAGCCAGTTCTTTTCATTGTATTTCAGCTTATCTTCGGTATGAATAGTGGAAGGTCTAGATTGCATTATATATTTTTCATTTTGCTGCCCATATGGAAATTAATTTGACTTGCAAACATCACAAATTGAACCCAGTGCAGTAATTAATATGATAGGAAAATAGACCATCACTTGGCACAATCTACTTTGGTCAATGTTTTCCATAGAGATCCCATTGCCTAATTTGAACGAAGAACGCATGACCCACATTTAAATGAAGAACAATTATTTATTGAAATTCGATGGTCCAAGTGGCTGGTTATTATCATATAGCAGCACCACGTGAAAGCATCATATAGCAGCAGCAGCAGCTCATAGCAACTCATCATACAGCAGCAGCAGTCTGCAATTCATCATATACCAGCAGTAGCTCATAGCAATTCATCATATAGCAGCAGCAGGAACAGCTCATAGCAATTCATCATATAGCAGCAGCAGGAGCAGCTCATAGCAATTTATCATATAGCAGCAGCAAGAGCAGCTTGTAGCAACTCATCATATAGCAGCAGTAGCAGCTCATAGCAATTCATCATATAGCAGCAGCAGCAGCTCATAGCAACTCATCATACAGCAGCAGCAGCTCATAGCAATTCATCATATAGCAGCAGTAGGAGCAGCTCATAGCAATGCATCATATAGCAGCAGCAGAAGCAGCTCATAGCAATTCATCGTATAGTGGATCAGAATGAAAATTTGGCAAAAAATCAAAGGAGATCCTCACCTTGTTGGATGAGCTCATCCTTCAACAGCACCTCAAGGCCATGGCCTGGGAGGAGGGGAGGGGGAATAAGGTGCCTACTGCCGCAGTGTGGCATCAGCCGTAGTTGTGCAGCGCCCGCCGGAGTAGTGCGTTGGACGAACCACAGTGGAGCAGCTGCTGGAGACCATGAGAATGAGGGGCGACGCCAGAGGGAGGAGCAGCCAGGGAGATTTGCCCCTACCCGCCGGCCATGTAGCCTAGCTAGACATAGCATCGTCGAGGACCAGGCCAGATAGGACCAGTGGCGACGGCTCGCTAGAGGAACCCTAGTGCTGCAGGCAGGGGATCGAGGTAGAGGGAAAGGGGAGAGGAGATGCAAGCGGGCTGGGCAATGAATGCTTGCGTGTTTTTTTACTTGAGGGTCAGGTGTGACACGGGCGTCAGCAGTTGCATTTTGAGTGTAATATTAGGCAGACAACAGAATCATTTCACTATTCCCCTTCCATTCAATTTTTAGTGAGGTTCTACCCGAAACACCCCCCTCCAAAGCGAAATTAGTTAAGCCCAAGCCCATAACTCAAAAATGACTTCTTTACATCTTTTATGGCTTATTTTGACAATGTGCCCTGAAAAGGCGGAATCGAATTGGCCCTTAACCTGCAATTCAATTGTGCGTGCAATGATGAATCACTCCTGCCTGCTATCTGTACATTTAGGCATCATCATACATGGCATAACCTAATACATGTGCATTCCATTGTAGAATCTGGAATATGCAATGTTTATGTTAGTTCATACATTGCACATGATGTTTAAATGCCCCTTAAATCTGGTGAGTCAAGTGATGGTCTTTAAGCCTCCTTCTTTGCTTCTTTTCTTGATATGTAAGATTTGCTCACACATCTATTCAATTCCTTGTTTGCATCAGCCAGCCATACTAGGACTGTTTGCTTTGATTACTTGTTGTTCTTGACCTAACACTCTAACAGAGCTTGTCAACAATTTAAACACTAAGGGCTGCTGTAGTGGGGCCTTGTCTAACTCATAGGTGACATAAAGGTTTGGCTGTACACTACAGTAGTCTCTCCAAGAGTACCTGGAGATCCAGTTCGAAGGTATGCCTAGTTTTTACATAGTGCAGACATAGTAAATGCTCATTTCATTGTGTGCAAGTGCAAGAGATGCGGCATGTTTCATTATGTGGTGTTGTTTTCTTATAATGTCATCCTTTTGTGTTCACAGACTGGAAAGTATGCATATTTATCTTCCAAGGAGACGAGTGACTAGTTTGTGTCACCTTGTAGAGGGGGTGCAATGAAGATAAGATTGAGGATTTCCAAGTACAAGATGTTAGGAAGGAGCCTTGCAAGAGAAGTAGGAGCTACACTGAGCCTCTTCAACCTGCTAAGGTAAGTCACTGTATGCAACTCAACAGTTCAATTCCTTGTTTGTTTCACGCATAGTTAATTTTCTCTTTTCAACTGCTTTATTTGTCCTCAGTTAATGAGATGCCCAAATAATCATGCCTGATGTTCGGTACTTGTATCACTATTAGTTGACATAATTAAAGGCCTTACCATTTAATTACTCTACCGAAGTGTGCCTAAAGCTTTGAAGTCTATTAACCAACTATTATTGCATGAGGCTCACAATCTAGTTTATACTAGGCTAATAATTGCATAGTTTTGCCTGCTGTAGTATGTTTGTATGAAACCCTCTGCTGTTCATTATGCTCCCTAAGACTTTAATTGAGGTACAGAATGGCCAACTGCTTGCTTACTTATACGCAACGTGTTGTCTAAATTTGTAACTTGTCCATGTTTTCGATTGGGCCCCAACATCATGCTCCTCTGGTGAGCTAAGAGGGATTTCTGTATGCAAGCTGCACAGACTATCTTTTTTATAATTTTTAAAATATCACCTGCTTATGCTTCATGACGTGTAACATTTTTTGTGTGAAAGTGACGTGCAACATTATTGTTAGTCCTGTTTTTCAATGTAGTACAAAATAGTGTCTTATTCGCTTCACTGTTGTAACTATATTTTTGCCCTAGTCATGTGTACTTACAGAAACATTTCAGGATGAAGTGACATCAACACAAAAATCTACGAGCAGTGCGGCATGGCCGTTACTGAATGATTATGGATTGGAATTGGAATGTGCTGATGTTTTCGAGCATCAACTAGAGGTGGCAAGACAACGTGTACATGATTGTCAACGTATAATCAACAAGTTGAGACTGGACATGCAGGTATTAGATGCAAGAGTCAAAAAAATAAAACAAGACACCGAGGTAACCATGAAGGAATTGGATATTTGCAGACTGAAATTTGTGCTATTTGAATCCGGCCAATCCTATTTTCTGAAGATATTATAGTTCAAATGGAGTTAAGTTGATGCGCGTCCATGATGTATGAGCTGTATTTGCCTAGTGTATGTAATTTGCTGTTTATGTATGCTTTATTATCACCTGTGCCGAACCATAATGCCCAGTGGGTATAATCGGCTGTAATTTCTTTATTGTATAGTGTAGGATTATTCTACCTTTCTATGCCTTGATCTCTTTGTTGTATAGTGTATGCTTTTTAGAGGTGATAGTATTGAGTAGGATAATTCTTTGAATATGCTATATCGTTCAAACGGGGGCCAACTCTTCCGACCATGGCCCTTCACGGGCCATCGGACCCATGGGCCTTCTACGTCTCGTAGGATCCATGGGCCTTCTACGTCTCGTAGGATCCATGGGCCGCCGACTCATTTGTGGGTCTTGTACGGGCCTTTAATGGGCCGTAGACGGGCCTATAATGGAAATCGTACGTTTTATGGGCTGACCATAACGGGCCGTTAATAGGCCGTATTTGATGATGCTATGAAAATGGCCCAACAGACTAACGGACCATAAACGGGCCGACTGTAACGACGGGCTGAATTTGGCCCACAAGCAAAAAATGACAGTAACGGGTCGTAAGTAATCGAATGCTGCAAATGAGCCCAAGAATAAATGGGCCCTCAGAAGGCCGAAAAGTTAACTTGGGCTGGAAACGGCCCAACGGAATAACGGCCCGTTAATGGGTATAAAGTGTTACATTGTCCATTACGGGGCAGTTTCACCGCGGGCCGTTAATGGGTGTAAAGTAATACACTGTTCATTACGGGCCAGTTTCAGCACGGGCCGCTAATGGGCCAAGAGTTACAAAGGGCCTCATATGGGCCGAAAGATGTCATGGGCCATACATGGGCCAGAAGTGAAAACGGGGTGGAATCATATTGGATGGCCCAGATGACGCTACTGGGCCTAATTCACATAGGGCATAATAGGCCTTGTGTTAGCGGGCTGTAAATGGGCTATATGCTAACAGGCCGTTAACATGCTTTCCATGGGTCGGCCTGCCAGCTTTTGACCAAGTCAAATGGGCCGGCCTTTTCACAGGAATGGGCCACTGTTGAGCCGTGCCACGTGTCGACGTATCATAGGCACCTTCTGTCCAGTGAGTGGATGACATCTGTCCCAATGATGAGCCGACACGTGTTTCCTCCAGCCAATGATGATTTTACACATGGAAAATCCCCATTGGTTGGGGCTGTTAACGGGTTATCGGATCCAAAACCCGACCTGATAGCTTAATGGCGTTCCGTTATGGTGGATGCCACATGTCAGTCACCCTTGATGAAAGTACTTCTATGACGCGCGATTTATCGTCATGGAAGTGGACACTTCCGTGTTGATAATTTTGGTAATGTCATGGAACACTTCTACGACAGCACAGGTATGACTATCTTGATTCTGTGATAAATTTGCCATGGATGTACATGCATGACAGAAAACGTGACCTACTATGACAAACACGTATCATCACAGAAGTGTATTTTTTTGTAGTGAAACCCGTAAACATTGAATCATATGATGGCACTACAGACCCCGTGGTATGGATAGAAGACTTCTTCCTCCACATTCACATGGCCCGCGGGGATGATTTACATGCCATCAAGTACCTCCCGCTAAAGCTCAAAGGGCCGGCTCGGCATTGGCTCAACAGCTTGCCGTCAAAGTCCATCGGAAATTGGGAGAGCCTGGCAGATGCATTCCTGGATAATTTCCAAGGCACTTATGTGTGACCGCCGGATGCCGACGATTTAAGTCATATAACTCAGCAGCCAGGGGAATCGACCAGGAAATTCTGGACCCGGTTCCTAACTAAGAAGAACCAAATTGTCGACTGTCCGGATGTAGAGGCCTTAGAGGCATTTAAGCATAACATCCGTGACGAATGGATCGCCCGGCACCTCACTCAAGAGAAGCCAAAATCCATGGCAGCCCTCACGACACTTATGACCCGCTTTTGCACGGGTGAAGATAACTGGTTGGCTCGTAGTAACAGTACAACAAGCAAACCTGGCACACCAAAAGCCAGGGATAGCAACGGCAAACCACGACGCAACAAACACAAGCACCGCAAATATGGTGAAAACACCGAAGAGACGGCAATCAATGCCGGGTTTAGGGGCTCAAAGACCGGTCAGCGAAAAGGGCCACTCAAAAATATTCGGGTCCATCCAGTCTGGATCGTATACTCGATCGCCAATGCCAAATTCATGGCACCCCAGGAACGCCAGCCACCCACACCAACAGAGAATGCTGGGTCTTCAAACAAGCCGGCAGGGCAGGCGCCAAACATGGAGAAGGGGGGGGGGGTCTCAAAGCGATGATGGCGGCGAAGAGCCCAGATCACCGAACACAGGAGGGCAAAAGAAATTTCCCCTGCATATTCAATCGGTGAATGTGGTAAACACCACTCAAAATCCCAACTCGGACCGGATACGCACCCTTAGGGATGCCGACTTAACGGAACTAGTCATCCCACAATATAAACTAGGGCCGGTCACCTTCAACCGCATGGATCGTCCGGTTAACGCCAATCAGGGCAATCCAGCCGCACTAGTCCTCGACCCAATAATTGACGGGTTCCACCTCACACGAGTCCTTATGGACGGAGGCAGCAGTCTAAATCTGCTTTACCAGGACACAGTGTGCAAAATAGGCATCGGTCATTCGTCGATCAAACCCACTAAAGCCACTTTCAGAGGCATTATACCAGGTGTGGAAGCCAGCTGTACAGGCTCCATTGCCCTTGAGGTAGTCTTCGGATCACCAGAAAATTACCGTACCGAAGAGTTAATCTTCGAAATCGTTCCATTCCGCAGTGATTATCAGGCACTGCTCGGACGAACCGCGTTCGCTCGATTCAACGTGGTGCCACTATATGCCTACCGCAAGCTTAAGATGCCCAGTCCATGAGGCGTTGATACGTCCATTTTCCATCATGCTTTTATATCAATAGTTATTGCATTATGAGCTGTTATTACACATTGTATCTCAATACTTATGGCTATCTATCTATCTATTATATATTTAAAACAGAAGCAAAATAAGACACCGCGTTCTTCCACATAAGCTAAAATAATATACACCGTTGATCTATAATATTTACGGCTGAGATTTGAAATTATTACGTTACATACATAAAGTATATATGTGAACCGACACGTTAGATGTTGCAAGATAAACTTGAGAACACGTTCCTTTGAAAAAAACTCTATAGGACACGTACAACTCTTGGACATGTTCCTAAAAAAATAGTAATGAAAAGTTACACACTAACCTAATAGCAAAAAAAAGGGGCCATTTGCATTTCTGTCCCTAACTCGAACCACCTACTCAGATTTGCCTCTAATTTCAAAGCCTGCTCAAATTTGCCCCTGCACCATTAGTTCACCTTATAAAAAATGCCCTTTTGTGCCGTTACCGTCTGGTCAAAGGACGTTGACCGTCTACGAGCCGTCACTTACATGTGGGTCCCACTCAGAAAAAATAAAAGGGAAAACTCTTTCTCTCACCTCCTCTCCCCCTCTCACTTACATGTGGGCCCCTCACGACCTCTCTCTCACCTCCCACCTCTCTCCCTCTACCTAACGGCCTCTCTCTCTCAACTCCGGCGAGCGCCGGCTGCGAGGGACTGTACACTACCGCGGCTAGCTCCCCACCTGTCGTAGCCCTCCCTCCATCCCTCCCCCTCCCTCTCCCTACCTCCCTTACTCACTCATGACCTCTCTCTCGCACCTCTGCAAAGTACCACCATCGCCGCTGCCTTCGTCTCCGCGCGGCCAACGGCAACCTGAAGCACCACCACCTCGCCAGGAAGCTCGTACGCCATGAACTCATCCTACCAGCCCCTGATTTCGACCAGAGATGTCCAGGACAGAGCACCAGGACGCATCTTCCCCGCCTTCGATCTCGGACCGCTGCCTTCGATTCGACGTCGTTGAAGTAGGTTGGCCGGTCCTAGCGGCTCCTATGGTATCCTGATGTACCACAGTAGACTTGGGAGTCCTCCATAGCAAGTTCCGTCACCTCTGGTCGTATTCCCCATGAGCTCCGAGCTCTGCCATAGCCGCCATCGTCGAAGTCCTCGCTCCGGCAACCATATGGTCTGAACCCCACATCCCTGGACGCGGTAGAGCAAGGGCTATCGCGTGGTTCCGTCAGCCGGCCTCCTCGCAGCCTCCCAGCGTTCCTCCGCCGCAGTATTTGGTCACCGGCGGCAACCTCGGCCTAATCCACACTTAGTTAATAAAAAGGACTAATTAAAACAAAATATTGATAAGCCATGACATGTGGGCCCAGTATCTAGATTAAATAGTATTGTTCTGTTTTTGTTTTTGTTTTTTTGTTTGTTTTTGTTTTTTCTAGATTGGCCCCACATGTAAGTGTGTGTGAGAGAGGGGGTGAGAGAAATGCTTTTTTGTTATATTTTTTGAGAGTAGGTCCCACGAGTAAGTGACACATGCACACAGGGGCAAAAATGTCAATGAAATGGTCAAGTAACGGTCAAACGTCTTTGACCGGACGGAGACGGCACGGAAGGGCATCTCTATAAGGACACCTAACGGCAGAGGGGCAAATTTGAGCACCCTTTGAAATTAGGGGCAAATCTGAGTAGTGGGTTCGAGTTAGGGACACAAATGTAAAAGACCCAAAAAAAAGGTTACCAAACCCGATTCAGCATTGACTAGGTAACCACGTAATAAGAGAGTCCATGTCAGGAAATTCAATAAGAAAAAACAATGCGCCATAACAAACTGAGTCCAACAGTGGCACGTACGCTTCTGTATATTCTTGCTCTGGAATTTTTCTATGATATATGCACGTATCTTTTTTCTTCACATATATTTCCTTTTCTTCTAAATATTACCAAATAAATAAATTATTTTGAAAATAAACATTGGCAGCAGGAAAAATAAAAGCTCCAAGTTTTTTTTTTGCAAAAAATAAATCATATTTTCGGACGGTTTTGAATGAAATCCAGTGTAGTTTACTATCTCCAAATGTCAAATTACCGCATATGGCGAACAGGCCTAACGATGTATGTTTCTGTGGAATTCACCTATATAAATATATATTATGTATTTTTTAGAGCAAAAGTAGGAAAAGAAAAGATACCATATCTTAAAAATTAGTAATCGAATTAAAATATTTAAGTTTTTGAAAGAAATTCAAGTATAGTCATGGATGATCAGAATATATACACGGACCCATGAGTTGACCGGCTACAAGTCCACAAAGCTCGGTCACGATCATAGCGGCGTCACGTCGAAAGTTGTCCATCTCCATAAGATGAAAAATATAATCAGCATCCTGGACAAGATGCCTAGAAGCTCCTGTGGATGGTAACACCATCAAGTCTAATGGGACTGTCAGCACCACCAGCTCGATCAGCAATCACTTCGACAACGACAATGGTAGATACCACAAGCAATGTCTGGAGAGAGCAGCGTGAGAAGGCAAAGATTAGGATGAGAACAAGTGAGCTCCCAGGAGGCCGCGGGTAAGCAAGGAGGGGTAATCCGGGGAGCAGCTGCTGTAGAGCGAGCTGGCAACACCGGCGGCCGACACCCATGCATGGTGCGCTGGAGGAGTAGTAGGTGGCGTACGGGCACGACAAGTAATAGCTGTGGCCGCTGAGTCTCAAGTGGGAGCGGTTTCGGTCAAGAAAGAGTGCACGCTAAGCTGGAATGTATCCGCCGCAGATGTTACAACAATGATCAAGGAGCAAGGAACGGTTTATGTAGTATTGCAACACGCACCACTCTTGCGGGGCATCGGCATGATTTCTTTTTGCAAGTCAGGTTACCTTGGCCTTTTTCCTGTTACACATTAGTGAAAAAATGTTAAATATGGACGAGCTCCCAGGAAATAATAATGTATTTTTACAAGTCGAGACATTTGATTTTTTTTTCATGTATAGTTGTACACGTTCGTGTTTTGTGTACTTGAAATTTCATTATTACGGGTTTTTCTAGAACATTATTTACCTTTTCAGGCATAAGAAATATTCTTTTCTAAAAAAAAGTTACAGGCGTTTGAAGCACAAATATGTACACACTTGCAAACAGTCCATTTAGCACTATCAACCTTTCTGTGAATTTATAGAAGCACATTTCCCTTCCATTGATAACTTCTACATGGAGACCTTAATCGGGTAAAGCTATCTGTTTTCAACATGGTGGGTAAATTGGACACGATGTTAGAAGAGGAACCGTGCAAGAAACAGGAACAAAACTTGATGATTAAGGAGGGAAGGATGTCCAAAAAAAGTTTGGTGATGACGCATGAATACCCAACAACTCTCGATCAAATCCAAGGTTCCCAAGTAACATCAATGTCGACCACCATGTATAAATACTCGAAGACTCTTGGTACAATCAATACATACCATCAGAGATATACGAGCTCAAAAATCAAAGATGTTTTGAGAAACTGGCAATACAAAATCATATGGTAAGAAAGTGGCGAGACACAATCATATGGCAAGAAAACTAAAAGGGATGCTGGTCAGTATGGCCAATAAACATCATATTTTACATTGCCATGCTTAAATCACCCATAATAATTACAAGTGGTTTACACATAATGGATGCATTGTATAATATCAATCAATCAAGTTTTTTTAAGTTGTACCCAAACCATACTCTGCGCCCACCTACATCAATCACACGTGAATTTGCAGAATCAAACAAAGTAATACCATAAAATTAGTTTTTTTTTTCTTGAAGGCGGAAAGAAAATGGATAAGTAGGTGAAAAACATGTGACCAAAGACAAAAACTACAATTGTGTCATAGTGGCGGTTATGGTTGAAATCTGTCAGTTTAAGAGAATATCATAGCTTCATGGCAAAAGAGGCATGCTGAAGAGCAAAGAGCCCAAAAACAACGTACATATATTTAAGTAGTGTAACTACACCGATGTAGCCCCTGAATGAATACAATGTGGAAATATTAAATTATTGGCTATACATGTGCTTTTATTTTCAAAATATCATACTTAAATTTCCAATTTGCAATTATCATAACACAATCTAAGGCCCATGATTGTTGAACCAACTTTTAGTGTCATGGAACTAATCAACATTTTATGGTATACTATGTTGGTTTCACCACGCAGAAAAACTAATACTCAAATGCTAACAAATTCCCTCACGAAAAATGCCATAAGATGAAGAATATCATCAGCATCCCGGACAAGATACCTAGAAGCTCCTGTGGATGGTAACACCATAAAGTCTAATGGGACTGTCGGCACCACCAGCTCGATCAGCAATCACTTCGACAACGATAATGGTAGATACCACAAGCAATGTCGAGAGAGCAGCGTGAGAAGGCAAAGATCAAGATGAGAACAAGTGAGCTCCCAGGAGGACGCGGGTAAGCAAGGAGGGGTAATCCGGCGAGCAGCTGCTGTAGAGCGTATTTTTCAGAGCAAGAGTAGGAAAAGAAAAGATACCATATCTTAAAAATTAATAATAAAATTAAAATATTTAAGTTTTTGAAAGAAATTCAAGTATAGTCATGGATGATCAGAATATATACACGGACCCATGAGTCGACCGGCTACATGTCCGCAAAGCTCGATCACGATCATAGGAGCGTCACGTCGAAAGTTGTCCATCTCCATAAGATGAAGAATATCATCAGCATCCCGGACAAGATGCCTAGAAGCTTCTGTGGATGGTAACACCATAAAGTCTAATGGGACTGTCGGCACCACCAGCTCGATCAGCAATCACTTCGACAACAACAATGGTAGATACCACAAGCAATGTCAGGAGAGAGCAGCGTGAGAAGGCAAAGATCATGATGAGAACAAGTGAGCTCGCAGGAGGCCGCGGGTAAGCAACGAGGGGTAATCTGGCGAGCAGCTGCTGTAGAGCGAGCTGGCAACACTGGCGGCCGACGCCCATGCATGGTGCGCTGGAGGAGTAGTAGGTGGCGTACGGGCACTACGAGTAATAGCTGTGGCCGCTGCGTCTCAAGTGGGAGCGGTTCCGGTCAGGAAAGAGTGCACGCTAAGCTGGAATGTATCCGCGCAGATGTTACAACAATGATCAAGGAGCAAGGAACGGTTTATGTAGTATTGCAGCAGGCACCACTCTTGCGGGCATCGGCGTGATTTCTTTTTGCAGGTCAGGTTACCTTGGCCTTTTACCTCTTACACATTAGTGAAAAAATGTTAAATATGGACGAGCTCCCAGGAAATAATAATGTATTTTTACAAGTCGAAACATTTGATTTTTTTTCATGTACAGTTGTACAGGTTCGTGTTTTGTTTGCTTTAAATTTCATTATTACGGGTTTTTCTAGAACATTATTTACCTTTTCAGGCATAAGAAATATTCTTTTCTAAAAAAAATTACACGCGTTTGAAGCACAAATATGTACACACTTGCAAACAGTCCATTTAGCACTATCAACCTTTCTGTGAATTTATAGAAGCACATTTCCCTTCCACTAATAACTTCTACATGGAGACCTTAATCGGGTAAAGCTATCTGTTTTCGACATGGTGGGCAAATTGGACACGATCTTAGAAGAGGAACCGTGCAAGAAACAGGAACAAAACTTGATGATTAAGGAGGGAAGGATGTCCAAAAAAAGTTTGGTGATGACGCACGAATACCCACCAACTCTCAATCAAATCCAAGGTTCCCAAGCAACATCAATGTCGACCACCATGTATAAATAGTCGAAGACGCTTGGTACAATCAATACATACCATCAGAGATATACGAGCTCAAAAATCAAAGATGTTTTGAGAAACCGGCAATACAAAATCATATGGTAAGAAAGTGGCGAGACACAATCATATGGCAAGAAAACTAAAAGGCATGCTGGTCAGTATGGCCAATAAACATCATATTCACATTGCCATGCTTAAAACACCCATAATAATTACAAGTGGTTTACACATGATGGATGCATAGTATAATATCAATCAATCAAGTTTTTTATAAGTTGTACCCAAACCATACTCGCGCCCACCTACATTAATCACACGTGACTTTGCAGAATCAAACAAAGTAATACCATAAAATTAGTTTTTTTTTCTTGAAGGCGGAAAGAAAATGGATAAGTAGGCGAAAAACATGTGACCAAAGATATCATGCCCAATATGCAATCCTATCCTAAAGGAACTCGAAGGTCCCACCAAGGATAGAAGCGCATATTGGAGACGCTTTTGCAAGGTGGATATCATTACATCGTACCATTACATAATAGTTGGGGATACATACAAGAGGCATACAATGCCACACGAATACAACGACATCATACATAAGAGCAACATCCGACTACAGATGAAACACAAACAGAAGCTCAAACGACATCCACCCTGCTAGCCAGGGCTGCCGACCTGGAACCTATCCCCTGATCGAAGAAGAAGTAGAAGAATAACTCCAAAACAAGTAACATCGCTCTCGCGTCAAGATCATCGCATAACCTGTGCCTGCAACTGTTGTTGTAGTACTCTGTGAGACACGAGGACTCAGCAATCCGATTACCATGGGTATCAAGACTAGCAAAGCTTAATGGGTAAGAAAGGGGCAAAGTGGTGAGGTTGCAGCAACGACTAAGCATGATATGGCGGCTAACATACACAAATAAGAGCGAGGAGAGAAACAACGGAACGGTCGTGAAGCTAGCAATGATCAAGAAGTGATCCTGAACTCCTACTTACGTCAAACATAACCCAAAACCGTGTTTACTTCCCGGACTCCGCCGAAAAGAGACCATCACGGCTACACGTGCGGTTGATACGTTTTAATTAAGTCAAGTGTCAAGTTATCTACAACCGTACATTAACAAATTCCCATCTGCCACATAACCGTGGGCACAGCTCTCGAAAGTTTATACCCTGCAGGGGTGTCCCAACTTAGCCCATCACAAGCTCTCACGGTCAACGAAGGATATTCCTTCTCCCAGGAAGACCCGATCAGTCTCGGAATCCCGGTTTACAAGACATTTCAACAATGGTAAAACAAGACCAGCAAAGCCGCACGATGTGCCAACAAATCCTGATAGGAGCTGCACATATCTCGTTCTCAGGGCACACCGGATGAGCAAGACGTCGGGTTGGCATAGACCCTGGTTGCCCAGGGGGCACCGGACATCGCTCGGTTTGGACCAGCACCCGGAGGAGAACTGGCCTGGGGGGTAAATAAAGATGACCCTCGGGCTCCGGAAACACAAGGGAAAAAGGCTTAGGTAGGCAAATGTAAAACCAAGGTTGGGCCTTGCTGGAGGAGTTTTATTCAAAGCGAACTGTCAAGGGGGTCCCATAAATCACCCAACCGCGTAAGGAACGCAAAATCAAGGAACATAACACCGGTATGACGGAAACTAGGGCGGCAAGAGTGGAACAAAACACCAGGCATAAGGCCGAGCCTTCCACCCTTTACCAAGTATATAGATGTATTAATTAAAATAAGATATATTGTGATATCCCAACATAATCCTGTCCATCATGGGGCAATTTTCAACTTCACCCGCGACTAACAATGCTATAAGAGGGGCTGAGCAAAGCGGTAACATAGCCAAGCAATGGTTTGCTAGGAAGGATGATAAGGTTAGAGGTTGACATGGCAATTTGGGAGGCTTGAAGAGCAAGTGATAGGTAGGGCAGCATAGCGATATAACGAAGCAACTAGCATAGCAATGATAGTAGTGAGATCCAGAGTAACGGTCATCTTGCCTGAAATCCCGCTAGGAAGAAGAATGAGTCCATGAAGAAGCAGAAGCCACGAAGACGAACCAAGCGTAGACGAACGAATCCTTACGATCGCAACGAAACAGGAACTAACGAGAAGGAGCACAACTGGAAAGAAGCAAACAACAAGGTAAACACACAACACATGAACATGACATGATGCACAATTAAGTATGATGCATGACAAGACTACATGAAGCTACTCATGGCAAGAGATTATGCATACAAGAGCAACATATCAAAGCAAGTTTAAATGAGGCCGGAAACAACATATAACAATTCCGGTAAGTCCTCATATGCAAGTTTCGAAATTGGTCCAGATCTGAATAAACCTTAAGTTTAAGTTGTTAAATAGCAAGTTAAGATGCACCAAGATGATCTACACGACATTCTAGTCAAGTTACATATAAAGTTCATTAGGTTCGAAGCTACGGACTAGAAGATATGAGCAAAACAAGTTAAACATGGCTTTGATGCAAAATGCATCCAAACATCAAGCAAACACCTCAAAACAACGATGCAACATGGTAATATGAAGCTACATGCAATTCTAAGCAAGTTTCATATAGATCATACCCAAAACAGAGCATCGGTGCAACACATACACTCCAAACAAGATATAACAACAATCTGTCTAAAACAGCAACTAGGCATCTTGCAAGCATCATGAAAATATGCTACAACACTCCAACATGATAACAAAAGGCATGGAAATGATGTACAGGTAAAGCATGACAAAAAATGAATAGTGAGATATCTGCAGAAACAAATAGAACATGCTCAAAAGGACATGGAAAGATTGCAAATAATAACAGTTCAGACTTAGCAGAAATAACATCAGGTTGCAATGTTTAGAGCTATCGAACAACATGCTACATGAACTTATCATGGCAAACAAAGGCATGGCATGCTAGTAATAAATACAAAGAACAAAACTCCCTTACTGAACTAATTCCAAAGATCAACAAAAAAGATGGTAGCATCCATGGAAACATGGCAAAAGATATGACAGATTCAGAATATCAATATATGGCAGGAATAATGGTAAGTAGGCATGTTAGTGAGCTTGCGCAACACAACACAGAGCAATACATGGCATGACAAGGTCACCAACACGAAGAAGGCACATTTATGGAGCTAAACATGGAACTAGCACGGTCATAGGGTGCATGGATCACTAGCAAAACACATGGCAAAACTGAACTTAATGTTAACAGGCTGACAGCAACATTATTTAGCAATTTCAGAGCAATATTACCACAAGCTACAGCAGGATATAATGCAACCAGGGGCATGGATGGATATATCATGACATGTATAATAAAACATCCTTAGTGAACATCTCCAGATTATGCACAGAATGACTTGTAGAAGCAGGTTTACATAGCATCATGATATAACAGATTCAGCCTATCAAAACAGTAACAGCAAGTAGCCTACTTCATGAGCTTGATGCAATCACTACAAGACTTACAAAAATACATGGATTGCACCACTATAAATATGGCATGATGTAGTTCAAAACACATGTAAACATCAAACTCATAGGATGCACACACAAAAATGCAATGAAAAAGATAAAACAGCAAGTTCTGTTAACAGACAGCAGTTAACATCATATAGCACCCTTGCAACAATGATTTAGGCATCAAGATAAACTCAAACAAGCATGGCACAATGGAACAAAATGAAGAGCATCTCAAAACGAACATTTTGACATATTATATGCATGAATCGGAGCAACGAGTGCAGAGTTGTGACATGAAGAAGATGGCATAAAATTTATCAGGAAAAGGACAGACGAAAATCACCTCCCGAAAACAGATCTAGGGTTTCGGGGCGCGCGGAACGAGGTTTGCCGGAGCTTCGCCGGAGTTGGAGGAAAAGGCGTCCGGAGCTCGGGGAAGCTCGCCGGTGGACAGGGGAGGCCGGATCCGCGGCGAGGAGGCGCGGGGAAGCCGGGGCGGCGCGGTCGGTGAGGTCGGCGGCGAGCTAGGCGGCGGATCGGGAGGCAGGCGGCGCGCTCGGGCGCGGTGATGGAGATCCCGGGCGATGCAGGGGCGCTGGATCGGTCGGCGGAGTCTTGGGCCGGGCAGGTTCGCGTTGGGCCCGAGCGGGCCGGCGCTGTGGTGGAACGGCGATGTGGTGAGGTGGCGCGTTGCGGTTGGTTGGGGAGGCGGCGGTGATGACGTGGGGCGACGGGATTGGCCGGAGCGATGTGGCTGCGGGCGGCGGACGTGTCCGGTGGCGCGGGGAGGGAGGTTGATCTAGGGTTTGGACGCAAATTTCGGGGGAGGGGGCTAATTTATAGGTAGAGGGAGTTAGGAGAGTCCAAATGAAGTGCAGTTTTCGCACACACGATCACGATCCAACGACCGAGAGCATGGAGGGGGTTTGGATGGGCTCATGGGCTGTGGTGAAGAGGGGCTGGGCTGCAAATAGAGAGGGGTTTCGGGCTACGCAGTTAACCGTTGGGGCATCAAGCGACCTCCAAATGGAACGAAGTTTGATGGGCGGTCTACCGGTGATATACTAAGGCTACTCGGCAAACCTCGGCCCATTCCGAGATTGTTTTTCTCCCACTCACGAAACAAGGTCTGGGAGGTGCGACGGGCGTGCGCGAGTGTGGTCTGGACTCCGAACGGGCAACGGAGAGAACCGGGGGAACCTGAACGGATGCAAGTTTTGAAAAACATGCAGATGATATGCAGATGATGACATGGCAAAATGCAACACGCAAGCAAATGACATGGAAACAATGACGAATAGCTGGAAGGCACCTGGCGCATCGGATCCGGGGCGTTACAACTCTCCTCCACTAACAAGAGATCTCATCCCGAGATCTTAGGAACGAGACGGAAGAGAAAGAGGAAGAGGTGAAGTAAGAACGCAAGAGAAAAGGTTAACAAAGACGAGAGCACTCGGGTAGAAAGAGAAAAGGCGAATATGACGAGAATCAAATGCTCATGGAAAAGACTCTGAAACCACTCCGGTTAGACAAGGCAGAAAAGAATAAGCACGAAAGAATTTGGACAACACTTCGGCTGAAAATGGAAGGAATAGAACATGAACTTCACCCAATGGGATGACACTTGACAAGATGAACAACACAATGACTCCGGAAGAATTGAAACAATGGAATGAAAAGAATGGATGATAGAACAACAACTTCCACCATGAATGAATTCGATAGCATCCTTAGGAGAAGGTTAGAACGGAGTTGAATATCTAAGAAGAACGAAGAAATGCAAAACTCCACTTCAAAGAACACGGAGAATTATTTGCACTTCGAGATGCGAGAAGAAAATATACTTGAACTCCTCCAACAAAATTCTTGATGAACACTTGAAGAATGAATTAAATCAAGAAGAACCACCATGAAGAACTCTGGTGACAAAAGGATGATGAGATAGAATAAAGGATGAAGGAATAAGATGAGCCTTGCGATGATTTAGATGGGGGTTTCGACGAAATGGCCGAGTAATTTTGAGCTCCGGAAAAGAAAAGATGAAAACACTTGGAACTAGAATTTATTCACCAAGAACAAACTCTGAAGGAAGGGATTACTTGACGACGATGAAATAAAAATAAGAATTACGTTATGCTATCCTCACCAAATTAAATTGATGACAAGCAACGGATTTTGCATGCTACTTATTCTTGTTTGAAAATGATTGAGGGGAATATGGAGCAACCTTGAGGAAGGTCTTCATGAACCACTGGTAGGATTTTGAAATATCGAATGAATTGATATGATAATCAAAGAAAAATAATCTTGAACGAACCACCGTCAGAATTAGAAAATGACTGATGAAAGAGAATGAATCACCTGGAAGAATTAGAAGAATAAATATGATAGAGGGAATTTAGATGCAAAAGAACAAAGAGACAACGAGCTGATAAAGGATACTTGACAGATGCGCCGGGATAATTGGGTAAAGATAGCTAGAATGATGGCCTCCGGTGAAATGAAACAGAATTCAACTCCTAAACTACTCCGGATGGGTAAGAAAAGGAATATCTGACAAATGGAATAATTTGAGAGGATAATATGAAGCTAGAACCACGAATCTTCGAGAGAACGGGCAAGATTTAGAGGAAAAACTCTTCTTCTATCTTCAAATGACGACGGAAAACACCACCAAAATTACTGAGATACTACGGGAGAATGACAAGCGAAGATGTTGAGCCAACAATGAAAAGAATTTGAAAACGATCTTGGAGATGGCATCTGACTGATGAAATTCATTCTTACGTCAAACTCGAAAAGAATTAGGAATGGCTCCGGAATAATTAGAAGAGTCAGGTAAGATCCTGGGAAAAGACTTGTGGGTTAGGGCCCATTAAAAGAAAACACCGTTGAAAAGGATTGTTGAACAGATAGATGATGCACTGGAACAATTGAAATATTCGAATGAGGTGACAACCTCGAATTTATTCAAACACAGACGAATCTCCTGGGATGTCTTCCGAACTCCGGAATGATTGAATGGCGAGAGGCAAACGAGCAAGGAGAACACTTGACCCAAGGAAAAGAATATGATCAACCCGAAAAACTTGAATTGAGTCCACTGGAAAAGAAAGAGATGAAGAATGACGGACAAAACGAGAATTCACCGGTTGAAACAATTAACGAAAGACTGAAGAGGCTCCACACGAATGAAGTTGATGCTCGAAACAGACTCAGGCTCCGGGAAGAAGAGGGTGGGAGGGCGGGAAAACAAAGGCAACTTGGAAGGGGAAAAACCGATGAATAACTTCAAGAGGAAACACCGGTTGAAAGAATGTAAATGCTTCGCACGAGTAGGATGGATACTCGATTACGGACTCTGGTTCCGAGGAGAAAAAGGGGTGGGCGGGTGGGAAAAGAAGACAACCGAGGACGACATTGAGAAAGAACCGAGGATTGATCTCGTAAAACAAAGAGGGTCGAATCAACTTGACGAGAAATGCACCGGATGCAAAGAGCTGAGAATCAACAATCGGAAAACCAACTGCGTGAACCTAAAGAAAAATTTGAAGGGGAAGAGGAGTAACTCAAAACACCTATGTCAAGATTCCTCACCAGAGCGACGAAGGGGCTGTGGAGTAAAAAGAATCCCTACTCTCCGATATAACTAAACTCTGAAAATTTTTCTTCTAGACTTGACAGCGGCCAAGCTAAACAATCAAACAAGGGGGCTCCTAAGGCCGGTCGAGGCTCTGATACCAACTTGTCACGCCCAATATGCGACCCTATCCTAAAGGAACTCGAAGGTCCCACCAAGGATAGAAGTGCATATTGGAGACGCTTTTGCAAGGTGGATATCATTACATCGTACCATTACATAATAGTTGGGGATACATACAAGAGGTATACAATGCCACACAAATACAACAACATCATACATAAGGGCAACATCCGACTATGGATGAAACACAAACACAAGCTCAAACGACATCCACCCTGCTAGCCCAGGCTGCCGACCTGGAACCTATCCCCTGATCGAAGAAGAAGCAGAAGAAGAACTCCAAAACAAGTAACATCGCTCTCGCGTCAAGATCATTGCATAACCTGTACCTGCAACTGTTGTTGTAGTAATATGTGAGCCACGATTACTCAGCAATCCCATTACCATGGGTACCAAGACTAGCAAAGCTTAATGGGTAAGGAAGGGGCAAAGTGGTGAGGTTGCAGCAACGAGTAAGCATGATATGGTGGCTAACATACGCAAATAAGAGCGAGGAGAGAAACAACGGAACGTTCGTGAAGCTAGCAATGATCAAGAAGTGATCCTGAACTCCTACTTACGTCAAACATAACCCAAAATCGTGTTCACTTCCCGGACTCCGCCAAAAAGAGACCATCACTGCTACACACGCGGTTGATGCGTTTTAATTAAGTCAAGTGTCAAGTTATCTACAACCGGACATTAACAAATTCCCATCTGCCACATAACCGCGGGCACGGCTCTCAAAAGTTTATACCCTGCAGGGGTGTCCCAACTTAGCCCATCACAAGCTCTCACAGTCAACGAAGGATATTCCTTCTCCCAGGAAGACCCGATCAGTCTCGCAATCCCGGTTTACAAGACATTTCGACAATGGTAAAACAAGACCAGCAAAGCCGCCCGATGTGCCGACAAATCCCGATAGGAGCTGCACATATCTCGTTCTCAGGGCACACTGGATGAGCAAGACGTCGGGTTGGCATAGACCCTGGTAGCCCAGGGGGTGCCGGACATCGCTCGGTTTGGAACAGCACTCGGAGGAGAACTGGCCTGGGGGGGGGGGGGGGGAAATAAAGATGACCCTCGGGCTCCGGAAGCCCTAGGGAAAAAGGCTTAGGTAGGCAAATGTAAAACCAAGGTTGGGCCTTGCTGGAGGAGTTTTATTCAAAGCAAACTGTCAAGGGGGTCCCATTGTTGGAAATATGCCCTAGGGGCAATAATAAAATGATTATTATATTTCCTTTTTCATGATAATTGTCTATTGCTCATGCTATAATTGTGTTATCCGGAAATCATAATACATGTGTGAATACATAGGCCACAACATGTCCCTAGTGAGCCTCTAGTTAACTAGCTCATTGATCAATGGATGGTTACGGTTTCCTGACCATGGACATTTGATGTGATTGATAACAGGATCACATTATTGGGAGAATGATGTGATGGACAAGACCCAATCCTAATCATAGCACAAGATCGTGTAGTTTGTCTGCTAGAGCTTTTCTAATGTCAAGTGTCATTTCCTTAGACCATGAGATCGTGCAACTCCCGGATATCGTAGGAGTGCTTTGGGTGTACCAAACATCACAACATAACTGGGTGGCTATAAAGGTACACTACAGGTATCTCCGAAAGTGTCTGTTGGGTTGGCACGGATCGAGACTGGGATTTGTCACTCCGTATGACGGAGAGGTATCTCTGGGCCCACTCGGTAATGCATCATCATAATGAGCTCAATGTGACCAAGTGGTTGGTCACATGATCATGCATTACAGTACGAGTAAAGTGATTTGCCGGTAACGAGATTGAACGAGGTATTGGGATACCGACGATCGAATCTCGGGCAAGTAACGTACCAATTGACAAAGGGAATTGTATACGGGATTGATTGAATCCTCGACATCGTGGTTAATCCGATGAGATCATCGAGGATCATGTGGGAACCAACATGGGTATCCAGATCCTGCTGTTGGTTATTCACCAGAGAGTCGTCTCGGTCATGTCTGCGTGTCTCCCGAACCCATAGGGTCTACACACTTAAGGTTCGGTGACACTAGGGTTGTAGAGATATTAGTATGCGGTAACCCGAAAGTTGTTCGGAGTCCCGGATGAGATCCTGGACGTCACGAGGAGTTCCGGAATGATCCGGAGGTAAAGATTTGTAAATAGGAAGTCCAGTTTCGGCCATCGGGAAAGTTTTGGGGGTCACCGGTATTGTACCGGGACCACCGGAAGGGTCCCGGGGTGTCCACCAGGTGGGGCCACCTATCCCGGAGGGCCCCATGGGCTGAAGTGGGAAGGGAACCAGCCCCTGGTGGGCTGGTGCGCCCCCCATGGGCCTCCCCCTGCGCCTAGGGTTGGAAACCCTGGGGGTGGGGGCGCCCCACCTGACTTGGGGGCAAGTCCCCCCTTTGGCTGCCCCCCCCCCCTTGAGATTGGATCTCTAGGGGGCCGGCGCCCCCCAAGGACCCCTATATATAGAGGGGGGAGGAAGGGCTGCGCACCCAAGCCCCTGGCGCCTCCCTCTCCCCCCGTAACACCTCTCCCTCTCGCTGAGCTTGGGGAAGCCCCGCCGAGATCCCCGCTGCTTCCACCACCACGCTGTCGTGCTGCTGGATCTCCATCAACCTCTCCTTCCCCATTGCTGGATCAAGAAGGAGGAGACGTCTTCCCCAACCGTACGTGTGTTGAACGCGGAGCTGCCGTCCGTTCGACGCTTGGTCATCGGTGATTTGGATCACGACGAGTACGACTCCATCAACCCCGTTCTCTTGAACGCTTCCGCTCGCGATCTACAAGGGTATGTAGATGCACTCTATCTCTCTCTCTCTCTCTCTCTCGTTGCTAGATGACTCCATAGATTGATCTTGGTGATGCGTAGAAAATTTTAATTTCTGCTACGATCCCCAACAGTGGCATCATGAGCTAGGTCTTTGCGTAGTTTCTTTGCGCGAGTAGAACACAAGTTTGTTTTGGGCGTCGATATTGTCAATTTACTTGCCGTTACTAGTCTTATCTTGATTCGGCGGCATCGTGGGTTGAAGCGGCCCAGACCGACCTTACACGTACACTTGTGTGAGACAGGTTCCACCGACTGACATGCACTAGTTGCATAAGGTGGCTAGCGGGTGTCTGTCTCTCCCACTTTAGTCGGATCGGATTTGATGAAAAGGGTCCTTATGAAGGGTAAATAGAAATTGGCATATCACGTTGTGGTTTTGGCGTAGGTAAGAAACGTTCTTGCTAGAAACCTATAGCAGCCTCGTAAAAATTTGCAACAACAATTAGAGGACGTCTAACTTGTTTTTGCAGCATATGCCGTGTGATGTGATATGGCCAAAAGGATGTGATGAATGATATATATGTGATGTATGAGATGAATCATGTTCTTGTAATAGGAATCACGACTTGCATGTCGATGAGTATGACAACCGGCAGGAGCCATAGGAGTTGTCTTAATTTATTGTATGACCTGCGTGTCAATGAAAAATGCCATGTAATTACTTTACTTTGTTGCTAAACCGTTAGCCATAGTAGTAGAAGTAATAGTTGGCGAGACAACTTCATGAAGACACGATGATGGAGATCATGATGATGGAGATCATGGTGTCATGCCGGTGACGATAATGATCATGGCGTCCCGAAGATGGAGATCAAAAGGAGCAAAATGATATTGGCCATATCATGTCACTATTTGATTACATGTGATGTTTATCATGTTTTCGCATCTTATTTCCTTAGAACGACGGTAGCATAAATAAGATGATCCCTCACAATAATTTCAAGAAAGTGTTCCCCCTAACTGTGCGCCGTTGCGAAAGTTCGTTGTCTCGAAGCACCACGTGATGATCAGGTGTGATAGATTCTAACGTTCACATACAACAGGTGTAAGCCAGATTTACACATGCAAAACACTTAGGTTGACTTGACGAGCCTAGCATGTACAGACATGGCCTCGAAACACAAGAGACCGAAAGGTCGAACATGAGTCGTACAGAAGATACGATCAACATGAAGATGTTCCCGATGATGACTAGTCTGTCTCATGTGATGATCGGACACGGCCTAGTTGACTCGGATCATGTATCACTTAGATGACTAGAGGGATGTCTGTCTGAGTGGGAGTTCATTAAGTAATTTGATTAGATGAACTTAATTATCATGAACTTAGTCTAAAACTTTTGCCAATATATCTTGTAGATCAAATGGCCAACGCTCATGTCAACCTCAACTTCAACGCGTTCCTAGAGAAAACCAAGCTGAAAGACGATGGTAGCAACTATACGGACTGGGTTCGGAACTTGAGGATCATCCTCATAGCTGCCAAGAAAGCATATGTCCTAGAAGCACCGTTAGGTGAAGCACCACCCCCCGCGAACCAAGACGTTATGAACGCTTGGCAGTCGCGTGTTGATGATTACTCCCTGGTTCAGTGTGGCATGCTTTACAGCTTAGAACCGGGGCTCCAAAAATGTTTCGAGCAACACGGGGCACATGAGATGTTCCAAGAGCTTAGAATGGTTTTCCAAGCTCATGCCCGGGTCGAGAGATATGAAGTCTCCGACAAGTTCTACAGTTGTAAGATGGAGGAGAATAGTTCTGTCAGCGAGCACATACTCAAAATGTCTGGGTTGCACAACCGCTTATCTCAGCTAGGAGTTAATCTCCCGGATGATGCGGTTGTTGACAGAATCCTTCAGTCGATTCCACCATGCTACAAGAGCTTTGTGATGAACTTCAATATGCAGGGGATGGAGAAAACCATTCCTGAAGTATATTCAATGCTGAAATCAGCGGAGGTGGAAATCAAAAAGGAACATCAAGTGTTTATCGTGAATAAAACCACTAAGTTCAAGAAGGGCAAGGGTAAAAAGGGTTTCAAGAAAGACGACAAGGGAGGTGCCGCGCCCGGCAAGCAAGCTATCGGGAAGAAACCAAAGAATGGACCCAAGCCTGAGACTGAGTGTTTTTATTGCAAGGGAAGTGGTCACTGGAAGCGGAACTGCCCCAAGTACTTAGCGGACAAGAAGGCCGGCAACACCAAAGGTATATGTGATATACATGTAATTGATGTGTTCCTTACTAGTACTCGTAGTAGCTCCTGGGTATTTTATACCGGTGCCGTTGCTCATATTTGTAACTCAAAACAGGAGCCGCGGAATAAGCGGAGACTGGCGAAGGACGAGGTGACGATGCGCGTCAGGAATGGTTCCAAGGTCGATGTGAGCGCCGTCGGTATGCTACCTCTACATTTACCTACGGGATTAGTTTTAAACCTCAATAATTGTTATTTAGTTCCAGCTTTGAGCATGAACATTGTATCTGGATCTCGTTTAATACAAGATGGCTACTCATTTAAATCCGAGAATAATGGTTGTTCTATTTATATGAGAGATATCGCTACTGGAATCTGGCACTTTGCCATCTGCCAGCAGATGGCAAACAGTTTGTCTGAAACCCTGCTGGCAAAGGCTTCTTTGCCGTCTGCTGGCTGATGGGAAAGAGCCTGTGCCTTTGCCATCAGCTGGTAGATGGCAAAGCCTCTTAACGGGGTTAGCCCCATTAGAAGGCTAACGGCATACTTTGCCATCTGCCAGCAGATGGCAAAGGCTGCAGGCTCTTTGCCGTCTGCCAGCAGATGGCAAAGACTGCATGCTTTGCCGTCTGCCAGCAGATGGCAAAGAGCTTTGCCATCTGCTGACAGATGGCAAAGAGCCCAAATAGGCCAACCCAAATTTTACATGTAGATGACACGTGGCCTCTTTGCCATCTGCCAGCAGATGGCAAAGTGACTATATTGCCCCATTTAATTTTGTTTTTTCTTATATTAGTTCATTTTCACAGAAAATCAAACACAAATATATTTATATGACTAATATAGCATATTCAACACATATTACCAATAGTCATGAACACATATATATCCAACACATGTTACCAATACTAGCAAGTTTCATCCATACATATACATAGTTTCATCAATATTACACAGTTTCATCCATAGGTAGCAAGTTTCACAAGGTCAAAACAAAAACTAAATACAAGCACTCCATCAACCCAAGCTTCCGTGATCTTAAGCAAATCTGTAAAATGGGAAAGAAGAAAGTTAGAAGAAGAAGACTAGAAGAAGAAGATTATTATGATGCGGAAATATGCATGGATTGTCAAACTAGTGGCGTCAAGAAACAAGCGGTAGCAGGCAGAAGGTAAATTCTAGTAACTGATGATTAGTAGACAAAAACAGGAAATATATCGCACCAGTAGCAAAGTCCACTACCGCAAGTCCTAAACATTTCATTGAGATCATATATGAAACTCACTAGTTTCTCCATTTTGAAAGCTGGGACAATAGATGCCTTCAAGTCTGCGAGTGCAAGAGCGAGGAGGGGATCAGTAAATATCAAGGATGTTGTTGTTCTGGGTTAAGCTAAGTAAAAAAATCAAGGGCATAACAGAGTCAAGTCAACAAAAATTAACATGTGTACATCTTGCGTAGACTATCATCTTTCCCTAATAATAAAGCTTCGTCTCTTCCTTTGGTTCGTTGTTTTACCCAGCCACATAAGATTTACTTTTGCATCAAGTTAGGACATCTGTTTGATACAATACCCACAAGAAATATTCATGCGTAACGAACGGTGCAACCCCATCTCTCTCTCTCTCTCTCTACTTGCAAGTTTGTGCGAACCACCAATTTGTTAATATGCTTCTCAAGGTCTAAAAATATTTTGTCAGATTTCTCACACATTGTCTGGGGACTATAGTGCATAATTTTAAAAGAGTGGAATCATAGATCAGAAAGGCCAATTCATATAGGCACAATTAGCTACTGAACATTGCTAATGATTGTGCTACAGTTTTTCAGAATAAACCATACACTATAGGAACAATATAGTAGTGGTCAAACTTTGGTAGAGTGATAAATGAATTTTGTATTTTTCTTATTCAGATTAAAGGGTGATCATTCCCCGAGTTATTTGCCAAAAATAAAATGTATACATGCGCCAATTAAGTTCAAATCCTCAAGTGGGTTCAAATATTTTGTCATGAGAAGTCCAGATGCTCAGTTTTGGGAAAGTATACCTCCCGCTGAAAGAACAGGGGAAAGACCGTTTCATTGACGCCGAGGTCGCCCTGATGCTGATCACCAGCGTGGCGTTCGCAGTGGCATGCTGCTGGGCCGGCGCTACAACTGCACGGTTAAGGAGGAGATATGTGAGGTCGAGCCTGAGATCCATAGCATGCATGACTGTGTGGACATGGCAGCAGCCATGGCTCGGCAGCGGTGTTAATTTTTGTTTGTATGTTTTTCTGGTAGTGACACTTATGAAGAAAGTTAGGTGATCCATACTGGCAGGGATGCCACTGAGTTGGAAGAGTAGCAAACATAACACCAAACATAACATGTGTTTCTTACTCTTTGTGTAAGGCTTGTTGTCAAAACACCAAACATAACATGTGCTTGATTAATTCAGTCAAGCCATTACTTGTCTATAATGTATGAAAGTGTAATGTTTTCATGTGTATTATGATGTTTCAAGTATACTACTCTTAAGAAGGTTGGAGTCAATGAGGCATCACATAATTGTGTTTAATACATTCTTTAGGTTGAGGGTCTGATAATGGACGTAAGACATCTGTTGGAGAGGAGATTAAAATATGGAAGATTGCAGCAGACGAGGTAGCTGAAGCTGGTAGATCAATTGAGCAAGAGCCCCAGATCCAGGTGTGTTTATAATGAGCTGTTTGTAAGACCAGTGCTACATAATTCCACTCGGATTCTCTGTAGTTATTTGGCAGATGGTGTGCATGAGTTTGAGCTATTTATTATTGTGTAGTTTTGACTTTAGAACCATGGAAGTTGTCCCTCTTTTATAAATAACTTCATGTGGAAAAGTATTCTTTTCGAGGGAAACAAGGTTAAGAATTGGCATTAGTGGTTGGCAATGATGATGAGTTCGCATTTTATACCAGCTAGCAAGACTTCATAGAAATTTGTTAGAGGAATTGTAATATATTTATCAAACTTTATTTTTCTCATTCCTTTTTGGTTTTAGACAAGAATAACCAGTACCTGTAGTAGAGCATTATTTATACTTTGTCACTGCGAATAAATATGGCAAGTGAAATTGACATTATTGTTGCAGGTATGCCATTGTCATCGTACCTTGGTACAAGATTTGATCAAGGTTTTAATAGCGTAAGAGTATGGGAAGCAAAAAACTGAACCGTCTGTGGTACAGTAACATTTTGGAGGATGTGAATTTACGCATTCGCTATATCCAGAATTGTTTCTTCACATTGGGATAAAACTAACGAAGTTAGTTTCAAAGATGCACATAATTAAAGAACGGAATATACAGTAGCAGAAATAAAGTGAGGACAGGTATATACAATAGCAAAAAGACCAAGCAGTATGGTTGCTCTTTCATTTAAGTGGATGGATGCGTGCATGAGTTCTTTGTAGGGGACAAGTCACGTTTTGAAACTAAAGCTATATACAACACTCTTTTAGGGATTAATGAACTGTTAGTAGCAGAGTCCTTCCTGCGAAAGCTAATACATTTCTATGGTAACCATATCTCAGTAACTACAATTCTATAATCTTCTTTTTGTGAAACTATGAAACCCGAAGTATTTCTACGTTTTTGCATTTCTCTCTAAGGCGGGAAGTTTATTTTGCAGACATTTATGTCATGAGCCACTTAATGTGCAACTGAGTGCACACTGTTATCCTAATTTTATTGGTCTATCTGAGATGTTTCCTTCTTGTATTGCAATATGTGCTAGGTAATACTCATGGTTATATTTTTACCCTGAACTTACTAACCTAGCTTTGGTTTCTCAGGCTTAAACTAATCTAGCAGCAGGGTATCATCTGCCCGCTCACCTATTGGTGCACGGCTGGTGGATACAGAGAGATCGGCAATGAGAAGACCCTCGCCATGCTTCCATGGCCAGATCTAGCCACTCCATGGCGTCGGGGTAGGGGAGGAAGTGGCCATCCTGTCCATGGCGTCCCGGTGCTCGAGCGACGACGGATCAGAGAGTTAGAGGGGACGTGGTAAAGAAGTTAAGGAAGGAGGGATGTGGCAAGGGAAGAGAGGGGATCTGACTCACCGGAGCAACGCTGGAGCCACACCAGCTACGTGGTAGCCCAAAACCTAGTGGATCGAGAGGGTCGCGCGAAGAGGGAGCCCCGCTCATCTACGGGGACAAGCGCGGAGGTCGCCCTGGCTAGGGCGATGGCGGGGTTCGGGACGGACGAGGCCCGCACCGGGCCCCGCTGGACTATCCCGCCGTCATCGTCGGAGTAGAATGAGGAGGCGACCTTGGATGAGGCGAGGAGGGCGGCGAGCGGGGAGGAGGCCGTTGCACCCTGAGTGCGGCCGCGGCGGCGGACGTGGCGGCGGCGAGCGTGCGCGAGCTGGAGAGGATGGAGTGGCGGCGAGATTTCATCTGGGGGAGGCGACGATGGAGTGGGATGGGATAGGGTTTGGGTGGTAGGGCTGCCCGGGTGGTGGGGGTTCTTTTTCTTTCTTTCTCTTTTTTTGTTTAGATAAATGGAATGGATGGATGGATGCCATGTCATCAATCCATGACACAAACATTTCAACCAATGAGAACAAAAATAACCCCACATTGTTTTTACCTGGAAAAAAATAACCCCATCTCTTTGCCATCTGCCAGCAGATGGCAAAGAATCTTTGCCGTCTGCTGGCAGATGGCAAAGAGGTGGGGCTGGTACGCCATTACACTCTTGACGGCCACAGGATTTGCCAACCTCTTTGCCATCTGTTGGCAGATGGCAAAGATTATTTGCCATCCACTAGTAGATGGCAAAGAATTGGCTGATGGCAACCATGTTCTTTGCCGTGTGTCAGTTCTTTGCCATCTGTTTTTTTAAGCAGATGGCAGAGACGTTCTTTGCCATCAGCTGGCAGATGGCAAAGAGCTGGCTGATGGCAAATTCCCTGTTTCCAGTAGTGTATGTTTTTGAAGGAAATATGCCCTAGAGGCAATAATAAAGTTATTATTTATTTCCTTATTTCATGATAAATGTTTATTATTCATGCTAGAATTGTATTAACCGGAAACATAATACATGTGTGAATACATAGACAAACATAGTGTCACTAGTATGCCTCTACTTGACTAGCTTGTTGATCAAAGATGGTTATGTTTCCTAACCATAGACATGTGTTGTCATTTGATTAATGGGATCACATCATTTGGAGAATGATGTGATTGACATGACCCATTCCGTTAGCCTAGCACTTGATCATTTAGTATGTTGCTATTGCTTTCTTCATGACTTATACATGTTCCTGTAACTATGAGATTATGCAACTCCCGTTTACCGGAGGAACACTTTGGGTGCTACCAAACGTCACAACATAACTGGGCGATTATAAAGGAGAACTACAGGTGTCTCCAAAGGTACATGTTGGGTTGGCATATTTCGAGATTAGGTTTTGTCACTCTGGTTGTCAGAGAGGTATCTCTGGGCCCTCTCGGTAATGCACATCACTTAAAGCCTTGCAAGCATTGTAACTAATGAGTTAGTTGCGGGATGATGTATTACGGAACGAGTAAAGAGACTTGCCGGTAACGAGATTGAACTAGGTATTGAGATACCGACGATCGAATCTCGGGCAAGTAACATACCGATGACAAAGGGAACAACGTATGTTGTTATGCGGTTTGATCGATAAAGATCTTCGTAGAATATGTGGGAGCCAATATGGGCATCCAGGTCCCGCTATTGGTTATTGACCGGAAACGTGTTTCGGTCATGTCTACATAGTTCTCGAACCCGTAGGGTCCGCACACTTAAGGTTTCAATGACAGTTTTATTATGAGTTTATGAGTTTTGATGTACCGAAGGAGTTCGGAGTCCCGGATGAGATCGGGGACATGACAAGGAGTCTCGAAATGGTCGAGACGTAAAGATCGATATATTGGACGACTATATTCGGAGTTCGGAAAGGTTCCGAGTGATTCGAGTATTTTCGGGGGTACCGGGGAGTTACGGGAATACGAGGAAGAAGCATTGGGCCTCATGGGCGAAGTGATGGAAGAGAGGAGGTAGGGCGCGCGGCCCCCCTAGCCCAAACCGAATTGGACTAGGGGGCCGGCCCCCCTTTCCTTCTTCTCCTCCCTCTCCTTCCTTCTCCTTCTCCTCCCCTTCCTTCCCTTCTCCTAGTAGGACTTGGAAAGAGGGGGGAATCCTACTTGGAGTAGGATTGCCCCCCTTGGGCGCGCCTCCTCCTCCTTGGCCGGCCCTCCTCCCCTTGCTCCTTTATATACGGGGGCAGGGTGGCACCCCATGACACACAAGTTGATCTACGGATCGTTCCTTAGCCGTGTGCGGTGCCCCCCTCCACCATATTCCACCTCGATCATATCGTCGCGGAGTTTAGGCGAAGCCTTGCGCTGGTAGAACATCATCATTGTCACCATGCCGTCGTGCTGACGGAACTCATCTCCGGAGCTTTGCTAGATCGGAGGCTGGAGATCGTCATCGAGTTGAACGTGTGCTGAACTCGGAGGCCCCGTACGTTCGGTGCTTGGATCGGTCGGATCGTGAAGACGTACGACTACATCAACCGCGTTGTGCTAACGCTTCCGCTTACGGTCTACGAGGGTACGTGGACGAACACTCTCCCCTCTCGTTGCTATGCCATCACCATGATCTTGCGTGTGCATAGGAAATTTTTGAAATTACTACATTCCCAACAATGGCATCCGAGCCTAGGTTTTATGCGTTGATGTTATATGCACGAGTAGAACACAAGTGAGTTGTGGGCGATACAAGTCATACTGCTGTCACGACCGGTTTTTTCGGGTAATAAATTTCCAGAAAAGACTGTCGTGGTCATCAGCCCCAGGATTACTGTTAGCTGATGAGGCTCCAACTTGATACAGAAATTCCAAGCAAAATACAAAATATGAAGTACAAGACCATTCTGGCCTGTGAGTACAATAGATGGTTTCTAGTGGTTGAGGGCGGAAGCGGTTTGAGGATCATCAGGGTCTATGGGACTCCATTTCCCACAGGAACAGCTGACCAGGTGAACTCCTATCTCTGCGAGGCTGCTATCTCCGTTGCTTAGGTTCCGGGGCTGTCATCGCGTCCCTCCTCTCTGTGCAAGAAAAATCTGGCCAAGACAATAGCCAGGGACAAGCCAGTGAGTACTTTGAATGTACTCGCAAACATTATGAACACAGGTATAATACAACAATGATGTGCTGAAAATATTTTATGCTCATGACGTCAGTTCAGTCACAAAAGATAAATAAAACTCTGATGCGTGCAAGCAAGTTATTTATGAAAATGCATTAACATAGTAGTATTAAAATTTATGAAATAAATAACAAGCAATGCCACAGTCGGGCGTCTTAGCGACACCACATAAAGGGCTTTAAAAAAATGCCACAGTCGGGCGTCTGAGCGACACCACATAAAGGACTTAAAAGAAATTCCACAGTCGGGCGTCTGAGCGACACCACATAAAGGGCTTTAAAAGAAATGCCACAGTCGGGCGTCTGAGCGACACCACATAAATGGCTTTAAAAGAAATGCCACAGTCGGGCGTCTGAGCGACACCACATAAAGGGCTTTAAAAGAAATGCCACAGTCGGGCGTCTGAGCGACACCACATAAAGGGCTTTAAAAGAAATGCCACAGTCGGGCGTCTGAGCGACACCACATAAAGGGCTTTAAAATAAACAATCGTAGTGAATATCCCGGAGGTAGAACCATCCCAGAGATACTCGATAATAACAATAATATCACGGGTTAGTACAATAATAATAATCATAATTATCACAAGTCACCAGTAGTATTCTAGTTCTGGTTTAACAGTTATCACCTCCGAAGACCGACACTAAGACCGACACTTGACCCATCCCAGACTGTAATCCTTAACCATGGACACGGCTATTCGAATAGGTTTAATCTCTGCAGAGGGTGTACTCTTTACCCATGAGTAACGGATTTCTTTAGTCCATCGGGACTAATTCCGTCTACGGTCTTTTTATTGAAAACACACCTAACTTGCACACACCAGCTTAACTCACACGTGTCTGGAATCACCCACGACACTTGTCAAGCAAACTCTAAGTGGGGAGGCTACAACCTCGCGTAGCATGGGATCAAATTTATATCACGCGCTCTAAGGGGTGGCCTCCCCTCTCGGTCCCAACCGGAAACACCCATGCCCCCGGACCAGGTGGCTTGCCTACCAGCTACAACTGGTATCTTCCACCATGGCCTCTCTGTACGGTGTGTGCTAGAAAGAGGTTGACAACTTACTGAACCGTACTCTACTTGCTGTAGAGACGAGTGGTAGTACGAAGCAAGTATGGGGGTTACTAGAACAAGACTCGATCTACGGTCGACTCAGGAGGTTTAAGTATTCCCTGCATGATTAGCATAACGAATATATTTCAACCAACAGAGTCACCGCTCATATCACCTTACCATGCCATACCAGACATAACCGTCCCGACGGAGACCGGCGACAAACTCATGCCTACCCAAGGCAGAGGTTTTCCCGGGTTCCTGCCGGTATGCATGCAAGGCACATGAGGGTGATTATCATCACAAGTGTGTTCATTTCCAACAGCATGGAAATCACTAATATGCACTCATGCATATGATCATACCACATGAAATAACAAGTCCTTCGAAATGCGGTGGTGTTATAAATGTATCAACGATCACACCAAAAATATTATGCCGGGATTCAAAATGCTTGCCTTCAGGTCACGGGAAGGCAGGGTGCATTTCAAACTCTTGAAATATTTCTCCTCTCTTCAAAAATCCTGTTTTAGCAATATAAATGAATTAACACACAAAATAAAAACAGCACAAAAAGTTGTTTGGAAATTTTTTCAATTAAATCTTAAAATAAACTAGATCAAATTTGAGGGAGGTAGGAAAAAGAATTAATTCATTTGGAGTAATATTTAAAAAGATAAAGCCAGACAAAGATTTGGTCAAAATCTCTTTTTAATAATAAAATAGAAAAGAAAACGTTTCAGCAGAATACGTCTTCGAAAATGGGAGACGTACTCGGGGTCTTTACGCTTCCACTTAAACGCGTGGAGGCGGGGGCTGGGTCACTGACAGTGGGTCCAGGGGGCCCACTGGTCAGGTTTGACCAGTCGCCGCGCATCGTCTCCCTCCTCTGCCCGAGCGGGGCGGGGCTCCGGCGATCGTCGCTGGCGTTTGGCTGCTCCTCGCGGGCCCCCGAGGGTAGGGATGGATCCACATGGCTGGGGCGGTTCCCGGTGGTCGTAGGGTCGTCGGAGGTGGAGTAAATCGCCAGCGGCGAGTTCCGCGGCGGAGGAAAGCTTCGGTGGCGAAGTGGTTTTGGGGTGGCGGTGGTTCCCGATCAAAATTGAGAAGGGGAAAAGGTTCACGGGAGGGAGAGGAAGTTCTTGGTGAAGAGAACGGAGAGGGGGAAGCCCTGGTGGCGCCGGAATGGACGGGACAGTTGCAGCGGTAGGAGTTGCCGGAGATGGAGAAGACGACCCCCTCAGGTCGATTGGCTGCCATGGGGAAACTAGGGAAGTGGACTGAGGTTGCATGCGTGCTCGGATGAGTTCGGGGTCCCTCTTTATAGTGCAACGAGGTCGGTTCCGTGGCGGTGGATGAGGACACCGGCGAACCGCCCCTCTGTAGATTGCATGGCGTCGTGGCGGCGACGAACGCTAGCGGACACGCTTGCGGATGAGTTCGGGCTGTGCCAGGGGCCAGGTGGCGAGCCGGGGTGGCTTGGGCGGCGCTGAACGGAGCAGAGGCTATCGGCCGACGCCGGCGTGCCGCCAAAAGTGCCCTGATGGTGGCGCTGTGCGGCTTTGGACGGTTCCTGCGAGTGGATGAGGTCGGGCGCGGCTCTGCGGGCGAGCGGGGGTAGGTGGCGTGAAGCGGGCACGACGCGGCGGCTCGGGCGCACGTGCGTGCCAAATGCATGCTCTAGGCACGCCCAGAGCACGCCCACCATCTGTTCGGCGAAATGCCGTGGCCTGCTAGATGGCTTGGTTGGAGCTGAGGATTAGCAGTTCTAGTCTAGGGATAGTTGAGATGCTAGTGGACATGCTAGTTTGATCAGAGGTGCAAGGTCACAGTGCAAAACAAAAATCATGTCAAAACTGATCATGCCCCTAAGGTGTTTGACAAAATGCTAAGGGCACTTAGGCATTTCTTGGGAGTGGCCAAATTCTCCAGATCAGTGTCTCTTTAGAAGCAAGAGAAGGTGGTAAGGTTAGTTTGGCAAAAAGAGAAACTTGCTAGTGCAGGTTTTGATGAACTTCAGTTCTGGACAGGAGATGGATGGCATCATTTCATGAACTAAAAATGATCCAATAAGTGCATGCTCCTGGACTTAGGGGTTTAGTAGGGAGGGCTACAAGTAGGAAAAGGAATCATGGATAAAGTAGCAACTAAAAATGTGGTTGCTGTACAAACCATCATGTTGGGCCAGAATGAAGATGAGGTTGTTTCACTCAAAATTTTCAAAGAACATCACTGGATTTTTGCATATAATGGAATGATATGCTCCTACTCATCCCATAATTTTGGTGGAGGCTAGAAAGAAATATTTAAAAGGGTTGTAGTGCAAAACTGCCCACTGGACCAGAGAAGGAAAACAGGTGTAGCACTCAACATATGCAATGAATTAAATATATTATTGCTCAAAAGTGATTTAGAGACATCATATGACATCTCCAAATTTTGGTTGGATTTTTAGATAAATATATCAAATGGTTGTAGTTCAAAAGGAGCTCCAAAACTTAAAACAAGTCATTTAATGAATAAAGCTCAGGGTGAAATAATTTTATAAATAAATCTCCTGATTGAGAGATGTTTTTAATGAGAGGGCATATAAGTCCAATATGTTTTTGGAAGGATCCACTTGGGAAAAACTCCTTAATATTAAAAGAAAAGTTTTGAAATCAACAGAGATATTCTTGCAGGCAAAATTTTTAAACTCTTGGCAAAATTTTAATAACTAAAACCTGGTTAAAATTTTTGGGGTGTTACAATACTACCCCCCTTAAGAAAAATCTCGTCCTCGAGATTTGCTAAAAGCTGTTGTGAAAAACAAATACTCCATATGTGTTCGAGCGGTTGTGAGTCTGCTGCCGTGGTGCTGCGTGAATAAAAAAAAATCCACGTAGTGAGGGGATAATCGATGCAGCAATTCAGTAAGAAGAAACTCATACTAGGATTTTTCGCAGTTACACAAGTTATTCACGAAGACAACCACCCACCTAAGTAGAAACTAAATACTCGACTCGTCGCACAAATTTGAGGTACCATGCATAAGATACACGTAATAATAAATGCTGAGATAACAAACACAACAGTGACATCTAAAATGAAAACGGTAACTGGGTGGGGTCCTGATAAAATGTCTCTGGTAAAGGGATACACTCCTCTTCTATCGGAGGAAGTGGATTGACCAGTCGATGTATGCGTCTCTCCGGGTCGGGTCTCAGTGGTCTGCCGATGGCAATCTGAGGATTTAAATCCGCGAGACTCTGGAGATAATCCATCACTTGCTGGTTCAAATGCTCACTACTAGGGAAAACCTTATACACAGAAATATAGCAACAACACGTGTCAAAAAACTCCGCTAGTGCTATATAGCAGTAACGAGCAATTAAAAACCGCGCTACAGACACAAACTTAGCAGTAGCGCCTGTTGTAAAGAAAGCGCTACTACTAATATTCCCAGTGGCAAAATGCTAGGCTACGCACAGCAGTAGCGAGCTTAACAGAAACGCGCTACTGCTAGAGCACAGTTAGCAGCGCGTCTCCAGAGAAGAGCGCTACTACTAACGGAAATAAAATAAGATGATAAACAAATAGAAATTTAAATGAAAATGAAAGAAATAGAAAAAGGAGAAAGGGAAAAATAAAATGTAAAGTAAAATAAACGAAAAAGCGAAAAATCGGAGGAAGGCATAGCAGCAGCGTTTGTTTGTAAGAGGCGCTATAGCTAAAGTAGCTGCAGCGCGTGCCCTAGACCCCGCTATAGAAACAGAATAGGAAATTAGCTATAGCAGCAGCGCGTTTCGAGGAAAGCGCTATAGCTAACTTAGCTATAGCGCGTTTTGCAAAACGCGCTACCGCTAAATTTGACTTAGCCAAAAAACCGTTTCCCCCCCCCCCCCGGCCACCACTTCCCCCAAATCCCTCAAACCCACCCCCCGCGCGCGCCGCCGTCTCCCCGATTCCTCGCCCCACACTTCGCCGCCGCCGACGACGCCACCAGAGCCGTGCGCCGTCGACGACACCTGAGCCGCCCCCAACGCCACGGAGCCGCGCGGCCTCGTCAACGCCACCGGAGCCACCGTCGACGCCACCTTCCTCGCCGTCACCGGAGACGCCCCTGCCTCCCTCGCCGTCACCGGAGACGCCCCTGCCTCCCTCCCCACCACACTGCCTCCGTCACCACCACCGGAGCCATCATCTGTAAGCCCCCACCCCTCCTCTCTCTCTCATGCATAGGTTAGCCAGTTTTAATTAGGTTAATTATCTAGGTTAGGGCAAAAATTTAGTTAGGGCATTGACAGAGAAGTAGTTAGGTTAACTAGTTTAATTAGGTTAATTATCTAGGTTAGTGCAAAAACTTAGTTATGGCTTTGACAGAGAACTAGTCAGGTTAACTAGTTTAATTAGGTTAATTATCCATGTTAATTAGTGCAAAAATTTATTTTAGGCTTTGACAGAGAACTAGCTGCGTTAACTAGTTTAATTAGGGTTAATTATCTAGGTAAACTAGATTAACTAACTAGGTTAAATAGGTAGGTTAATTAGGTTCGTTGGATTAAGAAGCTAGGTTAAGTAGATTGGCAAAGGTTTTTGATTTTTTGAAAGACCACTATTTTTCAAGGAAAAGAATTTAGGCAAATTTTATTTTTCATTGAAGTGGTCATGTTATATCTTTTCATTGAAGTTGTTCGATTGTGCCCAAGTGGTGGCTTTGTTGTTTCCAGGGAATGATGCTGAGTGGCCTATGTTTTGTCGGAATGTTGATTCATTTCTGTTCCGGCAAATTTCAGGTTCTCGATTTGTCCACTTTTTAGCAAAGGTCATGCCGAAATTTCCCGTGAATTTCGGCATGACTTGTGCTACAAACTAGGACATATCGAGTGCCCGGGATTTGCCGCACCAAGAAGGAGTCAACATTCCTGCAAAACAATAGTCCTTTTTATGTCATTATTCATTTTATTAGGTCTAGAATTAATTGACTAGATTTAATCATAGGAAACATGGCTAGCAACGATGAAGGACAGGGTTCTGGTGATTGCGACAACGTCTACCGGGCGGCAGACGAATTTTTTAGCTTTACCGACGATCAACAGATGTTGTTGCTGGGCCCGACATCGGGGACTGAGACCGACACGCAGACCGGAGCTGAGACCGATATGCAGACCGGTGCTGAGACTGACACCGGCGCTGAGATTCAGACCGGCATCGAGACCGGCGTTGAGACCGGTGCTGCCTCGGGGAGCGGAGCCGGTGTAGAACCGAAAGCGAAGAGGCAACGGGTTCCTAACAAACTCAGGACTACTAGACTGGTGGTCACGGAGGTGGACAACGACAATTTTGAGCCAAAGGCGCCCGAGGAAGCGCGCGCGTGCTACGGCAATCAAATAGGCTGCATCATACGGACAACCGCCACCATCAACGATGAGAATCTAAAGAAGATAGAAAATATGAGGAGCTCCCTCCTAAAGAAGTTTCACCAGATATTCTTGTTCCCGGGCCGGAATGAGAAGGATTATGAAGATCCAGACAATGACCCGGCAATGAAGAAGATGAACAAACACGCCATGACCAAGTTTAGCAACGCGTTGGCCGCCTGGAAAAATTGAGTGAAAGCAAAGATCAACGACGGGGAACCCTACTCCGAGATTGTAAAGGATAGTCCGACAATCACGGAAGAGCAGTTTCAAATATTCAAGGAGGCTTGCGAGGCCGAAGCTGCCAAAGAAAAGTCTAAGTACATGAAGGGGCTTCAAAAGAGGAACATTGGGACCCACCACCTCGGAAGCCGTGGTTACGGCAGAAAGAGGTCCAAATGGGCCAAGGAGGACGCGGAAGCCGCGAGTCTGGGCATCCCAGACCCCTTGGCGGATTTCACCGTCCCGCAGGAGCGTGACGCCCTGAGGGCCCGCCACCGTTGGGACCCACTGAAGAAGGTTTATGAGACAACACCGGTCATTACGGAGTTCATGAGACTGCTGGTAATTTTAGTTTCTGATCAATTCGACTGCACACGTTAGTCATATTTGTAAACGATCCTTGTGCCTTTTGCAGAGAGAGCAACACTGGATTGCGGCCGAAAGCGACTCGCCGTCTGAGGCATTGGCGAGGCCCAAGTGGGACACTCCATTCAACCGGGCGTTGAACATATTGAAACGACAACCGGTGGATACTCGACCGTCGTATGGACGCGTGCACGGTGTCGGAGACGGCGCCACGTGGAAGAAGTACTATCGTGAGACCACGGAGGAGAAAAAGGAAAGACGGAGGTTAACTGAAGAAAGCATCAACAAGAAGGTTGAGATTGCGGTTGAGAAGAAATCATCTCAGACAGTCGCAACAGCGGTAGCTGCCGCAAAACAGGCGATTGCAGATATATCTACTTCCTTGGTGACGGGCATTCACACTTGGACAAGGGAAAATCCAAAAAAAAAATGCAGAGGACTTTCCCCTTGCTGACTTCTTGGCAGCACATGCTCCCGCACCGGCTCCCGCACCTGCTCCCGCACCGGCTCCCGCACCTGCTCCCGCACCGGCTCCCGCACCGGCTGCCGCACCGGACGTGCTCGGTGGTGCCTCCTCTTTGGCTGAGCTCGACGCCCTCACGGTATCTTCCACACCGGCCCCCTTCAATATAAATGTATAATCTCCCGTTTTCGTTGCCTTTCGGATGTCTCACGTCGTAGACTTTTATTTGCAGGCCGACGAAACCCCGTGCACCATATTGTACACCATCGGCGAACAGAAGGTCGACGTGGGGAAGGGGACGATAATGGAGCCGAAGGAACCATTGTTCCACAGCCGGTCGATCCCCCCGAACGTCTTCAAGGTTTCCGTGGCCAGTGTCAAACCGGGCCACGAGAATTTGCCTCCTCTAATACTAGTGGGGGATGACGACGAGGCCCCGCGGCGACTTGGTGATTGTTGCAATGGGTGGGTCCTGTTGTGGCCAAAGAGTCTGCTTCGTCTGGAGGCGGCCGGGAGCACACCCACGAGCACGCAGCCTCAACAAGGTATGAACATCAACACCCCACCTACCCAATTAGCGTCGGGTGTCGGGTTGGGTGATAGCGGACGGGGTAAGCAGGTGGCTCCATTAGAGGCTGATGACGTTGCCATGGATGAGGATGAGGATGACGATGGTGCTGAACATTATGTCTATACTAGCGCCTCCTCAGGGTTTGAGCATCATGAGTCGGTGCCTGAATTACCGTCTCAACGTGTTATTGACGACCATCCGGTGGTAAAGAAGCCTAGGAAGAGAGCGAGGAAAGGCAAAAAAGCTGATTCTATGATCCAGCCGCCTCAGCAGCCTCGGCTTCGGGACCGTGTAGATATCCCGATACGGATAAATGGCATATCCCCGGTAAACCAATCCTACCTGAAACAGCGCTACGGGCCAGATTCGGCGATCTAAGGAGACTTCATGACGATGTGCTGCGGGTAGAGAAAGGCCTCATCGCCTCGAAAGATCCAGCATACGCACTCTACGTGGTTAACGTTCCGCAGCAAATGTCGTACGTCAAGGGCTTCCCCGCGGATAAGTTCTTCCTCCGATTCGATTACATATTCGACATGTTTCACGTGAAGAAGCTGGATTTTACTTTTGTCCGCCTTTATGCCTTGCACATGAGCTACATCATTGGGGTTGAGCAGATAGCTCATATCTGTGTCGCTGACCCGTACTACATGCACGAGGCCTTCTTGGGAGTCTGTGCACAGCATCGTGAATACGCGAGGGATTACATCGTCAGTTTCATGCTCGCCAATAAGCACAAGGAGGCGATTCTCGTGCCTTATCATCCCGTGTAAGTCATCCGCGCTACTATCCTTCCTTCGATTTCAATAATTCATTTGCACGGTGGAGGCTAATTAATTTGAGGTGTATTTATTTTGCGCAGCGGCGGGCGCGCCGTCCTCATCATCCTCTACCCCCGATTCTCCCACGCTCTTTACTTGGACTCGTCGAAGAACATTCACAAAAAGGATTACACCCACATCAAAGATGTTCTCGACAGTGCTATGTTTTACTACCAAACAAGGGGTGGAGAGGTTAGGGACAAGAAGAGAAGGGGTGGCAGGGCCGCCTTCAGCCATAAGACCGACTTCTAATGCATCCAGCAATCGAACGATTCTCTTAATGATGGATTCTATGTCCTACACCACATGCTGGAGTACCGACGGGATCACCAGAACCTTCACATGGCACCTAGATCTAGCGATGCCCATATTCTGCAATGGGCAAAGTACATAGGAGATATCGAGGATCATCGACTTCGAGCTGAGTTCTATAATATCCAGCACGAACTTGCCCAAATCATCATGAATGAGGTCGTCGGAAAAACAGGGATGTTCCATGCAGAAGGACAAATGTCGTGGGAAGACGTCCGAACATGGATAGCCTCTCAGTGTCTCGACATGAAGCCTTTCACAAAGCTCGATGACTATCTCCCTGACTTGGATGGATGGCACGACATGATGGAATGATTGTCGATATATGACAATGTGTCCATTTAGTCCATACTTTCTTTTATGACAAAACTTTGAGTTATGCACGGTGAAACTTTATTTGTGATGTAATTAAACCGTCCTCCTCGACTAGCGAAAATCACTCTAGTTAGGTCATTTGGGTACGATGAACTTTGTTATTTATGCTTATGATATGTTGTTTCTATTTTTGCCAAGTCTGTCTCTTTGTGTTGCTCAACTATATATGTTGCATATCATCGACTCATGTGACGATGCAGGTGCATAGATCATAAATGGCGAAGAAGTGCTACTCCAGGAGTATATATACGACAAGTGGCCAGAGTGTCAGGCCCAGGTGTACCGGTTTTCGGTTTTCGAGCGACACACAGTACTTAGTTTAGGTTCACGCTAATGCGAGAGAGGGATACGAACTCATGTACTCAAAGTGATAGCTATTCTCGTGTATATCATTGTTTAGATGGATGACGATGTATTTGCAAGTAATCGAGACTTGTATCGCTATTTTTGAGATTGATGACGAGAGACCACTTTGTGTTGGATGATGATTATGATGATGACATGATTTGATGAGACTAATTGTATGTATATGCTATGATTACATTTGTATGTGGATGATATGCTAAAGATTATTGTATAAAGCCTATTCAAATGCAAAACAAATAAAAAACAAATCTGCAGGGAAAAAACTAATAAAACTAGTAGTAGCGAGGGGGGGATTTAGCAGTAGCGCCGACTTACCAGTAGCGCTTACCTGTAAACGACGCTGCAGATAATACCAGTAGCGTCCTTTCCTAAAGCGCGCTGCAGCTATTCATGTGTAGCAGTAGCGTGTGTCAACACGCGCTACTGCTATACGTTAGCTGTAGCGCCTTATTAGTAGCGCCGGTACCCGCGCTACTGAGAGGGCCAAAACCCGCGCTGCTGCTAGGCTTTTCCCTAGTAGTGGCTCTTGAGCGATGATGTACTGGATAAGGTTGGCTAGTACTGGGTCTCTCTCAATCCGTCCACCGGGAAAAGATGTTACTTCTCCGGGTGCTGCATGGCTTGGAAAGTAATAATATCCTCGTTCGCGGGCATAGGGTACTGCGGATCGAAGGCGAGCAATCGCTTCCTTCGCAGCAGCTTCTATGGCCAGGTGTGGGGTTGGCATAGATTTTCCCACGAAGGAAACTTCCGTTGGATCTTGGTTGGGGTCTACGGGAGGAATGTGTAGTGCTGCCCAATATTCCGAGGTGGAAGGGGTGATTCTCGATTTGAAAAGCTCGTACTGGGGTGGCTGGGTAGAACCCATGGTACTGCGGGTAAAGTCCCACAATATTTTGACAAAGCTACCTGGGGTTGCATCTGGGGTTCTCAGATGAATACTGGGGTTCGGCATGACAGGAAATGGTTGTGAGAGTGGTGCACAAGGTGAGGGTTGCTGGGTAAGGTCACAAGGTGGCCTTCTTATATAGCAATGGAGCTGGGTCATTTTTAGCATGGTGGAAGGTAATAAATTTGCCAGCTTAGCTCCAAAGGTTGGGTCAGTGTCAGAGATACACATATCTCATAAAGAGACGTGTTACTGTGGTTGTCATCGGGTTGGTTTTGGTAGCTGTGCCCGGAAATTATGCAACTGTGCGCTGACAAAAAATGCAAGGCTACTATTAAAATAGAGGCACAACGACATGTTGCGTTTATATACAAGGTCGCACGATTACAAAGCGAGGATACACTGAAACTTGGTGCTACTCGCACGGCTTAGTCTACCTCGTTTATGTCTAAACGGGCATGCCTGGTGGATGTCGAGGCTTCTCCACGTGTCTCACTGCCGAGATTAGTCGGAGAAGGCGGAGGAACGACAGGGTCGGGGTAGCGATGATGACCATCGCGGGGATTGTTGGCCACAACCCCGTTGGAGTGTGCTCCCAAAAGGCGACGAAGCACTTCTGGGGTCATCAAAGCATCTCGGTTGGTGGCTGGAGCTGATCTCAGGGTCTCGACCGGTTATCCGAATAGCACGACTGGGTTGTCGGTGTCGGGCTCGTCTTCTCTTCTAGCTGGGGCTCGACGAACCAGCTCTCCTCGAGCTGCGATCAAATCAATAGTGATCTGGTCGAACAATGCCTCTAGTGCACTTACATAGTGCACTAGGTGCAACAATGTGGGATCTGTCTCGTGATCTCCGTTGGCAACTTGGGGTGGTCTACCATACCCTTCACGCCTGGGGTAGTAGTAGAATGAGCGATAGTTAACTCTGGGTGACAAGTGCCGGAGATGAACTATAGCCTCTCGAGCGGCTAGTTGGATGGCTTGTGGCTCAAAGGAAGTTGTTCTTCCGGTGAACCTATAGGGGCGCTCGGGCGACAGACCCCTACCGTAGATGTGCACAGTGGCCCAAAATTGGCGGTCTTCACCGCTCATGGGTCCTTGGTACACAACATATTCTGGGGGCTCTTCTAACGCATAGGCACGACGGGTAAGGTTTGCGAGTATGGTCACAAAAGCTCCAAGGTTGGTCGCTGTGGTCTCATTGTGCACTATGGGGCCAGGCATTGTGGATGGGTTGGGGAAGACACTGTGCTGTGCTGGGTTGGGGCTAGCGTGCCCTTTTTATAGAAAAAGGGGACGGAGTCTTCCTTCGCACGCTTGTGGAGGAGACATCTTGGGCGCTGGTTACTGGCGCGTGATCGACAGGCTAGGCTGATAGGTTGGGCACCGACTGCCAAAAGTGTCGGGGTCACTGTGTGGCTATCTTGCACGAGAAGCTTGGCTGGGGTTTGGTTATGGCTTGGTGGGTTGTTTGCCTAAGTTTTTCGACCTGGCTAAGATAGGATTAGCCAATGGTCAGCCTGGCTCTGATATCAAGTCTGTCACGACCGGTTTTTCCGGGTAATAAATTTCCAGAAAAGACCGTCGTGCTCATCAGCCCCAGGATTATTGTTAGCTGATGAGGCTCCAACTTGATACAGAAATTCCAAGTTAAATACAAAATATGAAGTACAAGACCATTCTGGCCTGTGAGTACAACAGATGGTTTCTAGTGGTTGAGGGCGGAAGCGGTTTGAGGATCATCAGGGTCTATGGGACTCCATTTCCCACAGGAACAGCTGACCAGGTTAACTCCTATCTCTGCGAGGCTGCTATCTCCGTTGCTTAGGTTCCGGGGCTGTCATCGCGTCGCTCCTCTCCGTGCAAGAAAAATCTGGCCAAGACAATAGCCAGGGACAAGCCAGTGAGTACTTTGAATATACTCGCAAACATTATGAACACAGGTATAATACAACAATGATGTGCTGAAAATATTTTATGCTCATGACGTCAGTCACAAAAGATAAATAAAACTCTGATGCGTGCAAGGAAGTTATTTATGAAAATGCATTTACATAGTAGTATTAAAATTTATGAAATAAATAACAAGCAACGCCACAGTCGGGCGTCTTAGCAACACCACATAAAGGGCTTTAAAAGAAATGCCACAGTCGGGCGTCTGAGCGACACCACATAAAGGGCTTTAAAAGAAATGCCACAGTCGGGCGTCTGAGCGACACCACATAAAGGGCTTTAAAAGAAATGCCAGAGTCGGGCGTCTGAGCGACACCACATAAAGGGCTTTAAAAGAAATGCCACAGTCGGGCGTCTGAGCGACACCACATAAAGGGCTTTAAATGAAATGCTACAGTCGGGCGTCTGAGCGACACCGAATAAAGGGCTTTAAAATAAACAATCATAGTGAATATCCCGGATGTAGAACCATCCGAGAGATACTCGATAATAACAATAATATCACGGGTTAGTTCACAATAATAATAATCATAATTATCACAAGTTACCAGTAGTATTCTAGTTCTGGTTTAATAGTTATCACCTCCGAAGACCGACACTAAGACCGACACTTGACCCATCCCAGACTGTAATCCTTAACCATGGACACGGCTATTCGAATAGGTTTAATCTCTGCAGAGGGTGTACTCTTTACCCACGAGTAACGGATTTCTTTAGTCCATCGGGACTAATTCCGTCTACGGTCTTTTTGTTGAAAACACACCTAACTTGCACACACCAGCTTAACTCACACGTGTCTGGAATCACCCACGACACCTGTCAAGCAAACTCTAAGTGGGGAGGCTCCAACCTCGCGTAGCATGGGATCAAATTTATATCGCGCGCTCTAAGGGGTGGCCTCCCCTCTTGGTCCCAACCGGAAACACCCATGCCCCCGGACCAGGTGGCCAGCCTACCAGCTACAACCGGTATCTTCCACCATGGCCTCTCTGTACGGTGTGTGCTAGAAAGAGGTTGACAACTTACTGAACCGTACTCTACTTGCTGTAGAGACGAGTGGTAGTACGAAGCAAGTATGGGGGTTACTGGAACAAGACTCGATCTACGGTCGACTCAGGAGGTTTAAGTATTCCCTGCATGATTAGCATAACGAATATATTTCAACCAACAGAGTCACCTCTCATATCACCTTACCATGCCATACCAGACATAACCGTCCCGACGGAGACCGGCGACAAACTCATGCCTACCCAAGGCAGAGGTTTTCCCGGGTTCCTGCCGGTATGCATGCAAGGCACATGCTGGTGATTATCATCACAAGTGTGTTCATTTCCAACAGCATGGAAATCACTAATATGCACTCATGCATATGATCATACCACATGAAATAACAAGTCCTTCGAAATGCGGTGGTGTTATAAATGTATCAACGATCACACCAGAAATATTATGCCGGGATTCAGAATGCTTGCCTTCAGGTCACGGGAAGGCAGGGTGCATTTCAAACTCTTGAAATATTTCTCCTCTCTTCAAAAATCCTATTTTAGCAATATAAATGAATTAACACACAAAATAAAAATAGCACACAAAGTTGTTTGGAAAAATTTTCAATTAAATCTTAAAATAAACTAGATCAAATTTGAGGGAGGTAGGAAAAAGAATTAATTCATTTGGAGTAATATTAAAAAGATAAAGCCAGTCAAAGATTTGGTCAAAATCTGTTTTTAATAATAAAACAGAAAAGAAAACGTTTCGGCAGAATACGTCTTTGAAAATGGTAGACGTACTCGGGGTCTTTACGCTTCCACTTAAACGCGTGGAGGCGGGGGTTGGGTCACTGACAGTGGGTCCAGGGGGCCCACTGGTCAGGTTTGACCAGTCGCCGCGCGTCGTCTCCCTCCTCTTCCCGAGCGGGGCGGGGCTCCGGCGATCGTTGCCGGCATTTGGCTGCTCCTCGCGGGCCCCCGAGGGTAGGGATGGATCTGCATGGCTGGGGCGGTTCTCCCGGTGGTCGTAGGGTCGTCGGAGGTGGAGTAAATCGCCGGCGGCGAGTTCCGCGGCGGAGGAAAGCTTCGGTGGCGAAGTGGTTTTAGGGTGGCGGTGGTTCCCGATCAAAATTGAGAAGGGGAAAAGGTTCACGGGAGGGAGAGGAAGTTCTTGGTGAAGAGAACGGAGAGGGGGAAGCACTGGTGGCGCCGGAATGGACGGGACAGTTGCGGCGGCAGGAGTTGCCGGAGATGGAGAAGACGACCCCCTCAGGTCGATTGGCTGCCATGGGGAAACTAGGGAAGTGGACTGAGGTTGCATGCGTGCTCGGATGAGTTCGGGGTCCCTCTTTATAGTGCAACGAGGTCGGTTCCGCGGCGGTGGATGAGGACGCTAGCGAACCGCCCCTCTGTAGCTTGCATGGCGTCGTGGCAGCGACGAACGCTAGCGAACACGCTTGCGGATGAGTTCGGGCTGTGCCAGGGGCCAGGTGGCGAGCCGGGGTGGCTTGGGCGGCGCTGAACGGAGCAGAGGCTGTCGGCCGACGCCGGCGTGCCGCCAAAAGTGCCCTAATGGTGGCGCTGTGCAGCTTTGGATGGTTCCTGCGAGTGGATGAGGTCGGGCGCGGCTCTGCGGGCGAGCGGGGGTAGGTGGCATGAAGCGGGCGCGACGCGGAGGCTTGGGCGCACGTGCGTGCCAAATGCACGCTCTGGGCGCGCCCAGAGCACGCCCACCATCTGTTCGGCGAAATGCCGTGGCCTGCTAGATGGCTTGGTTGGAGCTGAGGATTAGCAGTTCTAGTCTAGGGATAGTTGAGATTCTAGTGGACATGCTAGTTTGATCAGAGGTGCAAGGTCACGGTGCAAAACAAAAATCATGTCAAAACTGATCATGCCCCTAAGGTGTTTGACAAAATGCTAAGGGCACTTAGGCATTTCTTGGAAGTGGCCAAATTGTCCAGATCAGTGTCTCTTTAGAAGCAAGAGAAGGTGGTAAGGTTAGTTTGGCAAAAAGAGAAACTTGCTAGTGCAGGTTTTGATGAACTTCAGTTCTAGACAGGAGATGGATGGCATAATTTCATGAACTAAAAATGATCCAATAAGTGCATGCTCCTGGACTTAGGGGTTTAGTAGGGAGGGCTACAAGTATGAAAAGGAATCATGGATAAAGTAGCAACTAAAAATGTGGTTGCTGTACAAACCATCATGTTGGGCCAGAATGAAGATGAGGTTGTTTCACTCAAAATTTTCAAAGAACATCACTGGATTTTTGCATATAATGGAATGATATGCTCCTACTCATCCCATAATTTTGGTGGAGGCTAGAAAGAAATATTTAAAAGGGTTGTAGTGCAAAACTGCCCACTGGACCAGAGAAGGAAAACAGGTGTAGCACTCAACATATGCAATGAATTAAATATATTATTGCTCAAAAGTGATTTAGAGACATCATATGACATCTCCAAATTTTGGTTGGATTTTTAGATAAATATATCAAATGGTTGTAGTTCAAAAGGAGCTCCAAAACTTAAAACAAGTCATTTAATGAATAAAGCTCAGGGTGAAATAATTTTATAAATAAATCTCCTGATTGAGAGATGTTTTTAATGAGAGGGCATATAAGTCCAATATGTTTTTGGAAGGATCCACTTGGGAAAAACTCCTTAATATTAAAAGAAAAGTTTTGAAATCAACAGAGATATTCTTGCAGGCAAAAATTTTAAACTCTTGGCAAAATTTTAATAACTAAAACCTGGTTAAAATTTTTGGGGTGTTACAACTGCTTACCAGCATGTCATACTTTGGTTCGGCAGTATTGTGAGATGAAGCGGCCCGGACCGACATTACGCGTACGCTTACGCGAGACTGGTTTCACCGTTACGAGCACTCGTGCTTAAATGTGGCTGGCGTGTGTCTGTCTCTCTCACTTTAGCTGAATCGAGTGTGGCTACGCCCGGTCCTTGTGAAGGTTAAAACATCACCAACTTGACGAACTATCGTTGTGGTTTTTGATGCGTAGGTAAGAACGGTTCTTGCTCAGCCCGTAGCAGCCACGTAAAACTTGCAACAACAAAGTAGAGGACGTCTAACTTGTTTTTGCAGGGCATGTTGTGATGTGATATGGCCAAGACGTGATGCTATATTTTATTGTATGAGATGATCATGTTTTGTAACCGAAGTTATCGGCAACTGGCAGGAGCCATATGGTTGTCGCTTTATTGTGTGAAATGCAAACGCCCTGTAATTGCTTTACTTTATCACTAAGTGGTAGCGATAGTCGTAGAAGCAATAGATGACGTAAACGACAACGATGCTACGATGGAGATCAAGGTGTCGCGCCAGTGACGATGGTGATCACGACAGTGCTTCGGAGATGGAGATCACAAGCACAAGATGATGATGACCATATCATATCACTTATATTGATTGCATGTGATGTTTATCCTTTATGCATCTTATCTTGCATTGATTGACGGTAGCATTTTAAGATGATCTCTCACTAAAATTATCAAGAAGTGTTCTCCCTGAGTAAGCACCGTTGCCAAAGTTCGTCGTGCCCAGACACCACGTGATGATCGGGTGTGATAAGCTCTACGTCCATCTACAACGGGTGCAAGCAAGTTTCGCACACGCGGAATACTCAGGTTAAACTTGACGATCCTAGCATATGCAGATATGGCCTCGGAACACGGAGACCGAAAGGTCGAGCGTGAATCATATAGTAGATATGATCAACATAGTGATGTTCACCATTGAAAACTACTCCATCTCACGTGATGATCGGTCATGGTTTAGTTGATTTGGATCACGTGATCACTTAGATGACTAGAGAGATGTCTGTCTAAGTGGGAGTTCTTAAGTAATATGATTAATTGAACTTAAATTTATCATGAACTTAGTCCTGGTAGTATTTTGCAAATTATGTTGTAGATCAATAGCTTGCGTTGTTGCTTTCATATGTTTATTTTGATATGGTCCTAGAGAAAATTGTGTTGAAAAATGTTAGTAGCAATGATGCGGATTCAATCCGTAATCTGAGGTTGATCCTCATTGCTGCACAGAAGAATTATGTCTTTAATGCACCGCTAGGTGACAGACCTATTGCAGGAGCAGATGCAGAAGTTATGAACTTCTGGCTAGCTCAAAATGATGACTACTTGATAGTTTAGTGCACCATGCTTAACGGCTTAGAATCGGGACTTCAAAGACGTTTTGAACGTCATGGACCATATGAGATGTTCCAGGAGTTGAAGTTAATATTTCCAGAAAATACCCGAGTTGAGAGATATGAAGTCTCCAACAAGTTCTATAGCTAAAAGATGGAGGAGAATCGCTCAACTAGTGAGAATGTGCTCAGACTTTCTGGGTACTTCAATCGCTTGAATCAAGTGGGAGTTAATCTTCCAGATAAGATAGAGATTGACATAATTATCTAGTCACCATCACTAAGTTACTTGAACTTCGTGATGAACTATAGTATGCAAGGGGTGACGAAAACGATTCCCGAGCTCTTCGTGATATTGAAAATCAGCGAAGGTAGAAATCAAGAAAGAGCATCAAGTGTTGATGATTGACAAGACCACTAGTTTCAAGAGAAGGGCAAAGGGAACGAAAGGGAACTTCAAGTGGAAAGACAAGCAAGTTGTCACTCCTGTGAAAAAGCCCAAAGCTGGACCATAGCCTGAAACTGAGTGTTTACACTGCAAAGGAAATGGTCACTGGAAGCGGAAATGCCCTGAATATTTGGTGGATAAGAAGGATGGCAAAGTGAACAAGGGTATATTTGATATAAAGGTTATTGATGTGTGCTTTACTAGTGTTTATAGTAGCCCCTGAGTATTTGATACTTGTTCGGTTGTTAAGATTAGTAACTCGAAACCGGAGTTACAGAATAAACAAAGACTAGTTGAAGGGGAAGTGATGATGAGTGTTGGAAGTAGTTCCAAGATTGATATGATCATCATCGCACACTCCCTATACTTTCGGGATTAGTGTTAAACCTAAATAAATGTTATTTGGTGTTTGCGTTGAGCATGAATATGATTTGATCATGTTTATTGCAATACGGTTATTCATTTAAATTCAGATAATAATTGTTGTTTTATTTAAATGAATAAAACCTTCAATGGTCATACACCCAACGAAAATAGTTTGTTGGCTCTCGATCGTAGTGATGCACATATTCATAATATTGATGCCAAAAGATGCAAAGTTAATAATGATAGTGCAACTTATTTGTGGCACTGCCGTTTTGGTCATATCGGTGTAAAGCGCATGAAGAAACTCCATAAAGATGGATTTTCGGAATCACTTGGTTATGAATCATTTGATGCTTGCGAACCGTGCCTTTTGTGCAAGATGACTAAAACTCCGTTCTCCGGAACAATGGAACAAGCTACCGACTTATTGGAAATAATACATACCGATGTGTGCGATCCAATGAGTGTTGATGCTCGTGGCAAGTATCGTTATTTTCTGACCTTCACAAGATTATTTGAGCAGATATGGGTATATCTACTTGATGAAACATAAGTCTGAAATAGTTGAAAGGTTCAAAGAATTTCAGAGTGAAGTGGAAAAATCATCGTAACAAGAAAATAAAGTTTCTGCGATCTGATTGCGGAGACGAATATTTGAGTTATGAGTTTGGTCTTCAATTAAAACAAATGTAGAATATTTTCACAGCTCACGCCACCTGGAACACCACAACGTTATGGTGTGTCCGAACATCGTAACCGCACTTTATAGGATATGGTGCGATCTATGATGTCTCTTACTGATTTACCACTATCGTTTTGGGGTTATGCATTAAAGACAGCTGCATTCACGTTTAATAGGGCACCATCAAAATCCGTTGAGACGACACCATATGAACTGTGGTTTTGGCAAGAAACCAAAGTTGTCGTTTCTTAAAGTTTGGGGATGCGATGCTTATGTGAAAAAGTTTCATCCTGATAAGCTCAAACCCAAATCGGAGAAGTGCGTCTTCATAGAATACCCAAAGGAAACTATTGGGTACACCTTCTATCACAGATCCGAAGGCAAGATCGTTGCTAAAAATGGATCCTTTCTAGAGAAGGAGTTTCTCTCGAAAGAAGTGAGTGGGAGGAAAGTAGAGCTTGATAAGGTTATTTGTACCTTCTCCAGAATTGGAAAATAGTTCATCACTGAAATCAGTTCCAGTGATTCTACACCAATTAGTGAGGAAGCTAATGATGATGATCATGAAACTTCTGATCAAGTTACTACAGAACCTCGTAGGTCTTCCAGAGTACGGTCCGCACCAGAGTGGTATGGTAATCCTGTTCTAAAAGTCATGTTACTAGACCATGATAAACCTACGAACTATGAGGAAGCGATGATGAGCCCAGATTCCGCAAAATGGCTGGAGGCCATGAAATCTGAGATCGGGATCCATGTATGAGAACAAAGTGTGGACTTTGGTGGAGTTGCCCGATGATCGGCAAGCCATATTGTATAAATGGATCTTCAAGAGGAAGACAGATGCTGATAGTAGTGTTACTATGTACAAAGCTCGACTTGTCGCAAAAGGGTTTTTCGACAAGTTCAAGGCGTTGACTACAATGAGATTTTCTCAACTGTAGCGATGCTTAAGTCTGTCCGAATCATGTTAGCAATTGCCACCTTTTATGAAATCTGGCAAATGGATGTCAAAACTGCAATCCTTAATAGTTTTCTTAATGAAGAGTTGTATATGATGCAACCAGAAGGTTTTGTCAATCCTAAAGGTACTAACAAAATGAGCAAGCTCCAGCGATCCATCTATGGACTGGTGCAAGCATCTCAGAGTTGGAATATACGCTTTGATAAGTTGATCAAAGCATGATAAGTTGATCAAAGCATATAGTATTACACAGACTAGCGGTGGAGCCTGTATTTACAAGAAAGTGAGTGGGACCTCTGTAGCATTTCTGATACTATACGTAGATGACATATTGTTGATCAGAAATGATATAGAATTTCTGGATAGCATAAAGGGATACTTGAATAAAAGTTTTTCAATAAAAGACTTCAGTAAAAGCTACTTACATATTGAGCATCAAGATCTATTGAGATAGATCAAGACGCTTGATAAGATTTTCAATGAGTACATACCTTGGCAAGATTTTGAAATAGTTCAAGATGGAACAGTCAAAGAAGGAGTTCTTGCCTGTGTTGCAAAGGTGTGAAATTGAGTAAGACTCAAATCCCGACCACGGCAGAAAATAGAAAAGAGAATGAAAGTCATTCCCTATGCCTTAGTCATAGGTTCTATAAAGTATGCTATGTTATGTACCAGACCTATTGTATACCTTGCTCTGAATTTGGCAAGGGAGTACAATAGTGATCTAAGAGTAGATCACTGGACATTGGTCAAGAATATCCTTAGTGAGGACTAAGGAAATATTTCTCGATTATGGAGGTGATAAAAGAGCCCGTCGTAAAGAGTTACATCGGTGCAAGCTTTCACACCGATCCAGATGACTCTAAGTCTCAATCTGGATACATATTGAAAATGGGAGCAATTAGCTAGAGTAGCTCCGTGCAGAGCATTGTAGACATAGAATATTTGCAAAGTACATACGACTCTGAATGAGACAGACCCGTTGACTAAGCTTCTCTCACGAGCAAAACATGATCACACCTTAGTACTCTTTGGGTGTTAATCACATAGCAATGTGAACTAGATTATTGACTCTAGTAAACCCTTTGGGTGTTGATCACATAACGATGTGAACAATGAGTATTAATCATATACACATATGAATATTGATGTTAAATCACATGGCGATGTGAACTAGATTATTGATTCTAGTGCAAGTGGGAGACTGAAGGAAATATGCCCTAGAGGCAATAATAAAGTTATTATTTATTTCCTTATTTCATGATAAATGTTTATTATTCATGCTAGAATTGTATTAACCGGAAACATAATACATGTGTGAATACATAGACAAACATAGTGTCACTAGTATGCCTCTACTTGACTAGCTTGTTGATCAAAGATGGTTATGTTTCCTAACCATAGACATGTGTTGTCATTTGATTAATGGGATCACATCATTAGGAGAATGATGTGATTGACATGACCCATTCCGTTAGCCTAGCACTTGATCGTTTAGTATGTTGCTATTGCTTTCTTCATGACTTATACATGTTCCTGTAACTATGAGATTATGCAACTCCCGTTTACCGGAGGAACACTTGGGGTGCTACCAAACGTCACAACGTAACTGGGTGATTATAAAGGAGAACTACAGGTGTCTCCAAAGGTACATGTTGGGTTGGCGTATTTCGAGATTAGGTTTTGTCACTCCGATTGTCGGAGAGGTATCTCTGGGCCCTCTCGGTAATGCACATCACTTAAAGCCTTGCAAGCATTGTAACTAATGAGTTAGTTGCGGGATGATGTATTACGGAACGAGTAAAGAGACTTGCCGGTAACGAGATTGAACTAGGTATTGAGATACCGACGATCGAATCTCGGGCAAGTAACATACCGATGACAAAGGGAACAACGTATGTTGTTATGCGGTTTGACCGATAAAGATCTTCGTTTCGGTCATGCTATTGGTTATTGACCGGAAACGTGTTTCGGTCATGTCTACATAGTTCTCGAACCCGTAGGGTCCGCACACTTAAGGTTTCAATGACAGTTTTATTATGAGTTTATGAGTTTTGATGTACATAAGGAGTTCGGAGTCCCGGATGAGATCGGGGAGATGACAAGGAGTCTCGAAATGGTCGAGACGTAAAGATCGATATATTGGACGACTATATTCGGAGTTCGGAAAGGTTCCGAGTGATTCGGGTATTTTCGGGGGTACCGGGGAGTTACGGGAATACGAGGAAGAAGCATTGGGCCTCATGGGCCAAGTGGTGGAAGAGAGGAGGTAGGGCGCGCGGCCCCCCTAGCCCAAACCGAATTGGACTAGGGGGCCGGCCCCCCTTTCCTTCTTCTCTTCCCTCTCCTTCCTTCTCCTTCTCCTCCCCTTCCTTCCCTTCTCCTAGTAGGACTTGGAAAGAGGGGGGAATCCTACTTGGAGTAGGATTGCCCCCCTTGGGCGCACCTCCTCCTCCTTTTGGCCGGCCCTCCTCCCCTTGATCCTTTATATACGGGGGCAGGGGGGCACCCCATGACACACAAGTTGATCTACGGATAGTTCCTTAGCCGTGTGCGGTGCCCCCCTCCACCATATTCCACCTCGGTCATATCGTTGCGGAGTTTAGACGAAGCCCTGCGCCGGTAGAACATCATCATCGTCACCACGCCGTCGTGCTGACGGAACTCATCTCCAAAGCTTTGCTGGATCGGAGGCCGGAGATCATCATCGAGCTGAACGTGTGCTGAACTCAGAGGCCCCGTACGTTCGGTGCTTTGGATCAGTCGGATCGTGAAGACGTACGACTACATCAACCGCGTTGTACTAATGCTTCCGCTTACGGTCTACGAAGGTACGTGGACGAACACTCTCCCCTCTCGTTGCTATGCCATCACCATGATCTTGCGTGTGCGTAGGAAATTTTTGAAATTACTACGTTCCCAACAGTTTTATGGTCATGCCCCGCTGGTCAATGGTTTATTCTTAATGAATCTCGAACATGATGTTACACATATTCATAGTGTGAATACCAAAAGATGTAAGGTTGATAATGATAGTCCCACATACTTGTGGCACTGCCGCCTTGGTCACATTGGTGTCAAACGCATGAAGAAGCTCCATGCAGATGGACTTTTGGAGTCTCTTGATTACTAATCATTTGACACGTGCGAACCATGCCTCATGGGTAAAATGACCAAGACTCCGTTCTCCGGAACAATGGAGCGAGCAACCAACTTATTGGAAATCATACATACTGATGTGTGCGGTCCAATGAGCATCGAGGCACGCGGTGGCTATCGTTATGTTCTCACCCTCACTGATGACTTGAGTAGATATGGGTGAAAAGTTCAAGGAATTTCAGAGTGAGGTTGAAAATCAACGTGACAGAAAAATAAAGTTCTTACGATCAGATCGTGGAGGGGAATATTTAAGTCACGAATTTGGCACACACTTAAGGAAATGTGGAATCGTTTCACAACTCACGCCGCCTGGAACACCTCAGCGTAATGGTGTGTCCGAACGTCGTAATCGCACTCTATTGGATATGGTGCAATCTATGATGTCTCTTACCGATGTACCGCTCTCATTTTGGGGCTATGCTTTAGAGACTTCTGCATTCACTTTAAATAGGGCTCCATCGAAATCCGTTGAGACGACAGCGTATGAATTATGGTTTTGGAAGGAACCCTAAGTTGTCGTTTCTAAAAGTTTGGGGATGCGATGCTTATGTCAAGAAACTTCAACCTGAAAAGCTCGAACCCAAGTCGAAAAAATGCGTCTTCATAGGATACCCTAAGGAAACCGTTGGGTATACCTTCTACCTTAGATCCGAAGGTAAGATCTTTGTTGCCAAGAATGGGTCCTTTCTGGAGAAAGAGTTTCTCTCGAAGGAAGTAAGTGGGAGGAAAGTAGAACTTGATGAAGTACTGCCTCTTGAAGCGGAAAGTAGCGTAGCTCAGGAAGATGTTCCTGTGGTGCCTACACCAGCTAGAGAGGAGGTTAATGATGATGATCAAGGTACTTCGGATCAAGTTGCTACTGAACTTCATAGGTCCACGAGGACACGTTCCACACCAGAATGGTATGGCAACCCCGTCCTGGAAATCATGTTGTTAGACAACGGTGAAGCTTCGAACTATGAAGAAGCGATGGCGGGCCCAGATTCCAACAAATGGCTTGAAGCCATGCAATCCGAGATAGGATCCATGTATGAAAACAAAGTATGGAATATGACAGACTTGCCTGATGATCGGCGAGCGATAGAAAATAAATGGATCTTTAAGAAAAAGATGGACGCGGATGGTAATGTTACCATCTAGAAAGCTCAACTTGTCGCTAAGGGTTATCGACAAGTTCAAGGGGTTGACTATGATGAGACCTTCTCACTCGTAGTGAAGCTTAAGTCCGTCTGAATCATGTTAGCAGTTGCCACATTCTACGATTATGAGATATGGCAAATGGACGTCAAAACGGCATTCCTTAACGGCTTTCTTAAGGAAGAATTGTATATGATGCAGTCGGAAGGTTTTGTCAATCCTAAGAATGCTAACAAGGTATGCAAGCTCCAGCGCTCCATCTATGGGCTGGTGCAAGCATCTCGGAGTTGGAACATTCACTTTGATGAAATGATCAAAGCGTTTGGGTTTATGCAGACTTATGGAGAAGCCTGCGTCTACAAGAAAGTGAGTGGGAGCTCTATAGCATTTCTCATATTATATGTGGATGACATACTGTTGATGGGAAATGATATAGAACTCTTGGAGTGCATAAAGGCCTACTTGAATAAGTGTTTTTCAATGAAGGACCTTGGAGAAGATGCTTACATATTAGGCATCAAGATCTATAGAGATAGATCAAGACGCCTCATAGGTCTTTCACAAAGCACATAGCTTGATAAGATATTGAAGAAGTTCAATATGGATCAGTCCAAGAAGGGGTTCTTGCCTGTGTTGCAAGGTGTGAAATTGAGCTCGGCTCAATGTCCGACCACGGCAGAAGATAGAGAAAAGATGAGTGTCGTCCCCTATGCCTCGGCCATAGGGTCTATCATGTATGCCATGCTGTGTACCAGACCTGATGTAAACCTTGCCGTAAGTTTGGTAGGAAGGTACCAAAGTAATCCCAGCATGGAACACTGGACAGCGGTCAAGAATATCCTGAAGTACCTGAAAAGGACTAAGGATATGTTTCTCGTTTAAGGGGGTGATGAAGAGCTCGTCGTAAAGGGTTACGTCGATGCTAGCTTCGACACAGATCTGGATGACTCTAAGTCACAAACCGGATACGTGTATATTTTGAATGGTGGGGCAGTAAGCTGGTGCAGTTGCAAGCAAAGCATCCTGGAGGGATCTACATGTGAAGCAGAATACATGGCAGCCTCGGAGGCAGCACATGAAGCAATCTGGATGAAGGAGTTCATTACCGATCTAGGAGTTATTCCCAATGCGTCGGGGCTGATGACTCTCTTCTGTGGCAACACTGTAGCCATTGCCCTTGCCAAGGAGCCCAGGTTTCACAAGAAGACCAGGCACATCAAGCGTCGCTTCAACTCCATACGTGAAAATGTTCAAGATGGAGACATAGATATTTGCAAAGTGCATAAGGATCTGAATGTCGCAGATCTGTTGACTAAACCTCTTCCGCGAGCAAAACATGATCAACACCAGAACTCTATGGGTGTTCGATTCATCACAATGTAACTAGATTATTGACTCTAGTGCAAGTGGGAGACTGTTGGAAATATGCCCTAGAGGCAATAATAAAATGATTATTATATTTCCTTGTTCATGATAATTGTCTATTGTTCCTGCTATAATTGTGTTATCCGGAAATCGTAATACATGTGTGAATACATAGACCACAACATGTCCCTAGTGAGCCTCTAGTTGACTAGCTCATTGATCAATGGATGGTTAGGGTTTCCTGACCATGGACATTTGATGTCATTGATAACGGGATCACATCATTGGGAGAATGATGTGCTAGACAAGACACAATCCTAAGCATAGCACAAGATCGTGTAGTTCGTCTGCTAGACCTTTTCTAATGTCAAGTATCATTTCCTTAGACCATGAGATCGTGCAACTCCCGGATACTGTAGGAGTGCTTTGGGTGTACCAAACGTCACAACGTAACTGGGTGGCTATAAAGGTACACTACAGGTATCTCCGAAAGTGTCTGTTGGGTTGGCACGGATCGAGACTGGGATTTGTCACTCCATATGATGGAGAGGTATCTCTGGGCCCACTCGGTAATGCATCATCATAATGAGCTCAATGTGATCAAGTAGTTGGTCACGGGATCATGCATTATGGTACGAGTAAAGTGACTTGCCGGTAACGAGATTGAACGAGGTATTGGGATACCGACGATCGTATCTCGGGCAAGTAATGTACCGATTGAGAAAGGGATTTGTATAGGGGATTGATTGAATCCTCGACATCGTGATTCATCTGATGAGATCATCGAGGAGCATGTGAGAACCAACATGGGTATCCAGATCCCGCTGTTGGTTATTGACCGGAGAGTCGTCTCGGTCATGTCTGCGTGTCTCCCGAACCCGTAGGGTCTACACACTTAAGGTTCGATGGCGCTAGGGTTGTAGAGATATTAGTATGCGGTAACTTGAAAGTTGTTCGGAGTCCCGGATGAGATCCTGGATGTCATGAGGAGTTCCGGAATGGTCCGGAGGTAAAGATTTGTATATAGGAAGTCCAGTTTCGGCCACTGGGAAAGTTTCGGGGGTCACCGGTATTATACCGGGACCACCGGAAGGGTCTCGGGGGGTCCACCGGGTGGAGCCACCTATTCCGGAGGGCCCCATGGGCTGAAGTGGGAAGGGAACCAGCCCCTGGTGGGCTGGTGCGCCCCCCATGGGCCTCCCCTTGCGCCTAGGGTTGGAAACCCTGGGGGTGGGGGCGCCCCACCTGACTTGGATCTCTATGGGGCCGGCGCCCCCCCCAGGACCCCTATATATAGAGGGGGGAAGGGAGGGCTGCGCACCCAAGACCCTGGCACCTCCCTCTCCCCCCGTAACACCTCTCCCTCTCGCTGAGCTTGGCAAAGCCCTGCTGATATCCCCGCTGCTTCCACCACCACGCCGTCGTGCTGCTGGATCTCCATCAACCTCTCCTTCCCCCTCTTGCTGGATCAAGAAGGAGGAGGTGTCTTCCCCAACCGTACGTGTGTTGAACGCGGAGGTCCCGTCCGTTCGGCGCTTGGTCATCGGTGATTTGGATCATGACGAGTACGACTCCATCAACCCCGTTCTCTTGAACGCTTCCGCTCGCGATCTACAAGGGTATGTAGATGCACTCCTCTCTCTCTCGTTGCTAGATGACTCCATAGATTGATCTTGGTGATGCGTAGAAAATTTTAATTTCTGCTACGATCCTCAACACCCATAAATCACCCAACCGCGTAAGGAACGCAAAATCAAGGAACATAACACCGGTATGACGGAAACTAGGGCGGCAAGAGTGGAACAAAACACCAGGCATAAGGCCGAGCCTTCCACCCTTTACCAAGTATATAGATGTATTAATTAAAATCAGATATATTGTGATATACCAACATAAACCTGTCCATCATGGAGCAATCTTCAACTTCACCTGCAACTAACAACGCTATAAGAGGGACTGAGCAAAGCAGTAACATAGCCAAGCAATGGTTTGCTAGGAAGGGTGAAAAGGTTAGAGGCTGACATGGCAATTTGGGACGCTTGAAGAGCAAGTGATAGGTAGCGCAGCATAGCGATATAACGAAGCAACTAGCATAGCAATGATAGTTGTGAGATCTAGAGTAACGGTCATCTTGCCTGAAATCCCGCTAGGAAGAAGAACGAGTTCATGAAGAAGATGAAGCCACGAAGGCGAACCAAGCGTAGACGAACGAATCCTCACGATCGCAACGAAACAGGAACTAACGAGAAGGAGCACAACCGGAAAGAAGCAAAAAACAAGGTAAACACACAACACATGAACATGACATGATGCACAATCAAGTATGATGCATGACAAGGCTACATGAAGCTAGTCATGGCAAGAGATGATGCATACAAGAGCAACATATCAAAGCAAGTTTAAGTGAGGCCGGAAACAACATATAACAATTCCGGTAAGTCCTCATATGCAAGTTTCGAAATTGGTCCAGATCTGAATAAACCTTAAGTTTAAATTTGTTAAACAGCAAGTTAAGACGCACCAAGATAATCTACACGAAATTCTAGTCAAGTTACATATAAAGTTCATTAGGTTCGGAGCTACGGACTAGAAGATATGAGCAAAACAAGTTAAATATGGCTTTGATGCAAAATGTTTCCAAACATCAAGCAAACACCTCAAAATAAGGATGCAACATGGTAATATAAAGCTACATGCAATTCTAAGCAAGTTTCATATAGATCATACCCAAAACGGAGCAACGGTGCAACACACTCCAAACAAGATATAACAATCTGTCCGAAACAGCAACTAGGCATCTTGCAAGCATCATGAAAATATACTACCGCACTACAACATTATAAAAAAGGCATGGTTATGATGTACAGGTAAATTATGACAAAACATGAACACTAAGCTATCTCCAGAAACCAATAGAACATGCTCAAAAGGACATGGAAAGATTGCAAATAATAACAGTTCAAAGACTTAGCAGAAATAACATCAGGTTGCAATGTTTAGAGATATCAAACAACATGCTACAGGAACTTATCATGGCAAACAAAGGCATGGAATGCTAGTACTAAAGTCAAAGAACAAAACTCCCTTACTGAACTAATTCCAAAATCAACATAAAAGATGGTAGCATCCATGCAAACATGGCAAAAGATTTAGAATATTAGTACATGGCAGGAACAACGATAAGTAGGCATGTTAGTGAGCTTGTGCAACTCATCACAGAGCAATAAATGGCATTACAAGGTGACCAATAGTAAGAAGGCACATTTATGGAGCTAAAAATGGCACTAGAATGGTCATAGGGTGCATGGATCACCAGAAAAACACGGCAAAACTGAATTTAATGTTAAGAGGCTGACATAAATATTATTTAGCAATTTCAGAGCAAGATTACAACAAGCTACAACAGGATATAAATGCAACCAGGGGCATGGATGCATAGAGCATGACATTTATAACAAAACATCGTTAGTGAACATATACATATTATGCATAGAATGACTTGTAGCAGCAGGTTTATATAGCATCATGATATAACAGATTCAGCCTATCAAAACAGTAACAACAAGTAGCCTACTTCACGAGCTTGATACACTCACTACAAGATTCACAAAAATACATGGATTGCACCACTGTAAATACGGCATGATGTAGTTCAAAACACATGTAGACATCAAGCTCATAGGATGCACACACAAAAATGCAATGAAAAAGACAAAACAGCAAGTTCTGTTAACAGACAGCAGTTAACATCATATAGCACCCTTGCAACGATGATTTAGGCATCAAGATTAACTCAAACAAGCATGGCATAATGGAACAAAATGAAGAGCATCTCACAACGAACATTTTGACATATTATATGCAAGAATAGGAGCAACGAGTGTAGAGATGCGACATGAAGAAGATGGCATAAAATTTATCATGAAAATCACCTCCCGAAAACAGATCTAGGGTATTGGGGCGCGCGGAACGAGGTTCGCCGGAGCTTCGCTGGAGTTGGAGGAAGAGGCGTCCGGAGCTCGGGGAAGCTCGCCGATGGACAAGGGAGTCCGGATCCGGCGCCGGCAAGGCGGGATCCGCGGCGAGGAGGCGCGGGGAAGCCGGGGCGGCGCGGTCGGTGAGGTCGGCGGCGAGCTAGGCAGCGGATCGGGAGGCGGGCGGCGCGCTCAGGCGTGGCGGCGGAGATCCCGGGCGGCGCAGGGGCGCGGGATCGGGCGACGGAGTCTCGGGCCGGGCGGGTCCGCGATAGGCCTGAGCGGGCCAGCGCGGTGGTGGAACGGCGGCGGGGTGAGGTGGCGCGTTGCGGTTGGTTGGGAGGCGGCAGTGATGATGTGGCGCGACGGGATAGGCTAGAGCAACGTGGCTGCAGGCGGCGGACATGTCCGGCCGTCGGCGAACGTGTCCGGCGGCGCGGTGAGGGAGGTTGATCTAGGGTTTGGACGCAAATTTTGGGGGAGGAGGCTAATTTATAGGTAGAGGGAGCTAGGAGAGTCCAAATGAGGTGCGGTTTTCGCCCACACGATCATGATCCAACAACTGAGAGCATGGAGGGGGTTTGGATGGGCTCATGGGCTATGGTGAAGAGGGGCTGGTCTGCAAAGAGAGAGGGGTTTCGGGCTACGCGGTTAATCGTTGGGGCATCAAACGACCTCCAAATGGAACAAACTTTGACAGGCGGTCTACCGGTGATATACCAAGGCCACTCGGCAAACCTCGGTCCATTCCGAGATTGTTTTTCTCCCGCTCACGAAACAAGGTCTGAGAGGTGCGACGGGCGCGCGCGAGTGTGGTCTGGACTCCGAACGGGCAACGGAGAAAACCGGGGGAACTTGAACGGATGCAAGTTTTGAAAAACATGCAGATGATATGCAGATGATGACATGTCAAATGCAACACGCAAGAAAATGACATGGCAACAACGACGAATAGCTGGAAGGCACCTGGCGCATCGGATCCGGGGCGTTACAAAAGACTAAAACTACAATTGTGTCATAGTGGTGGTTATGGTTGAAATCTGTCAGTTAAAGAGAATATCATAGCTTCATGGAAAAAGAGGCATGCTGAAGAGCAAAGAGCCCAAAAACAACGTACATATATTTAAGTAGTGTAACTACACCGAAGTAGCCCCTGAATGAATACAATGTGGAAATATTAAATTATTGGCTATACATGTGCTTTTATTTTCAAAATGTAATACTTAAATTTCCAATTTGCAATTATCATAACACAATCTAAGGCCCATAATTGTTGAACCAACTTTTAGTGTCATGGAACTAATCAACATTTTATGGTATACTATGTTGGTTTCACCATGCAGAAAAACTAATACTCAAATGCTAACAAATTCACTCACAAAAAAATGCCAACAAATTGTTGTCTAAAAGACATAAATAGTAAATAATAAACAGCTAGCAGCGCAAATGCGCGGGTGGACCCACTAGTTTGATTTTATAATACAAGAGGCTATGGAATTTTTTGCTTACAACAAGAAAGATGTTGAACACCCTCTGATAGAAGAAATTCTCAATGTAAAGAAACCTTGCGAAGTTTGGAATCTAAAGATTATCGATCTTATAGTGAAAATCTTAGGAGGAGAGTTCCCTACTGAGAATTACCCAAACTATCTACCTTGAAACTTATGATGAATTTGATTGGATAATTAGGGGAATTTATGTGGGATTCAATGAAGTTTGGCTAGAAGAAAAGATTAAGAAACCTAGAGGAGATACATGTTTTATATGATGATATTTACTGTGATGATCCAGACGATGGGCTTATGAATGTCAAACTTACTAATCAAAGTCCTTTTCATGAACTAAGTTCCCCTACTAGAAAGGAAAGAAAAGAAATAACAGATTTGCTAAAGAGGGTTTTAGAGGATTTGGTAAGAAAGGAATTGCATACCAAAGATCACAATACCTAGATCTATTGCTTTTTGCCTAGCTAGGGGCGTTAAACAATAGCGCTTGTTGCGAGGCAACCCAATTTTATTTTTCTTTTATGTTTTTAGTTTTTTACTGTTTTCAATAGACACACAATTATGCTAATGTTATGAATGTGTTTAAGCGTTTTAATTAGTGTTTGAGCCAAGTAAGACCTTTGGGATGGCTTACGGTGATAGTTGATTTGATCTTGATGAAAAATAGAAACTTCTGCGGCCAGTAAAATGATTTCCATAAACCACAGAAGCGTGATTTTGCTCTAAATTTTTTACACAAGATTGATATACAAATTTGCTCTGTTGTTCTAATTTTTCAGAATTTTTAGAGTTATAGAAGTATTCGAAGTTTACAGATTTCTACAGATTGTTCTGTTTTTGGCAGATTCTGTTTTCTATGTGTTGTTTGCTTATTTTGATGAATATATGGGTAGTATTCAAAGAGAGAGACAACCAAGAGCCTAAGCACCCCAAGGTAATATTCAAGGACAACCAAGAGCCTAAGCTTGGGGATGCCCCGGAAGGCATCCCCTCTTTCGTCTTCAATCCATCGGTAAATTTACTTGAGGCTATATTTTTATTCACCACATGATCTGTGTTTTGATTGGAGCATCTTGTATGATATTAGTCTTTGCTTTTTAGTTTGCCACAATCATCCTCGTTGTATACACCTTTTGATAGGGACACGCATGAATCATGAATTTATTAGAATACTCTATGTGCTTCACTTATATCTTTTGAGCTAGGCAATAAGCTCTAGTGCTTCACTTATATCATTTTATAGCACGACGGTGGTTTTATTTTATAGAAATTGTTAAACTTTGTTCCTTCACTTATATTATTTTGAGAGTCTTTAAAACAGCATGGTAATTTTCTTGGGTTATGAATTTTGTCCTAATACGATTGGCATCCAAGAAGGATATAATAAAAACTTTCATATAAAGTGCATTGAATACTATGAGAAGTTTGATTCCTTATGATTGTTTTGAGATATAAAGATGGTGATGTTAGAGACATGCTAATGAGTAATTACGGATTGTTAAAAATACTTGTGTTAAGGTTTGTGATTCCCGTAGCATGCATATATGGTGAACCGTCATGTTACGAAGTCAGAGCATGATTTTTTCGTTTGCCATCCTTTGTGTGGAACTCGGGATCGCGCCATGGTTAACTCCTACCAACCCTTCCCCTAGGGGCATGCGTCTAATGCTTTGTTTCAATAGCTTCTAGATTTTTGCAATAAGCATGTGAGTTCTTTATGGCTAATGTTGAGTCCATGGATTATACTGTTGGGGAACGTAGCAATAATTCAAAATTTTCCTATGTATCACCAAGATCAATCTAGGAGATTCTAGCAACAAGAGAGAGAGAGGAACTGCATCTTCATACCTTTGAAGATCGCTAAGCGGAAGCGTTACAAAAACACGGATGATGGAGTCATACTCGCGGCGATTGAAATCGCGGAAGATCTGATCTAGCGCCGAATGGACGGCGCCTCTGCGTTCAACACACGTACAACCCGGGAACGTCTCCTCCTTCTTGATCCCGCAAGGGGAGAGGAGAAGTTGAGGGAGAGCTCTGGCAGCATGACGGCGTGGTGGTGGAGCTTGTGGTATTTCTGCAGGGCTTCGCCAAGCTCTACGGAGGAAGAGGAGGTGTTGGGGAGAGAGGGGCTGCGCCAGGGGAAGGGGTGCGGTAGCCCTCCCACCCCCCACTATTTATAGGGGCAAGGAAGAGGTGGTCGGCCCCCTCCAGATGCATCTAGAGCGGGGGGCAAGGGGGAGGCTTGCCCCCCAAGCCAGGTGGGGGGTGCCCCCTTAGGGTTTCCCCCAACCCTAGGCGCATGGGCCCTAGGGGGGAGTTGGCGCCCAGCCCACCTAGGGGCTGGTTCCCCTCCATATTCAGCCCATAGGACCCTCCAAGGAAGGTGGACCCTCCCGGTGGACCCCCGGTACCCCTCCGGTGGTCCCGGTACAATACCGGTAAACCCCCGAACACTTCCGCCGACCGAATAACGACTTCCCATATATAAATCTTCATATCCGAAACATTCCGGAACTCCTCGTGATGTCCGGGATCTCATCCGGGACTCCAAACAACATTCGGTAACCACATACTATTTCCCATAACAACTCTAGCGTCACCGAACCTTAAGTGTGTAGACCCTACAGGTTCGGGAATCATGCAGACATGACCGAGATATGTCTCCGGCCAATAACCAACAGTGGGATCTGGATACCCATGTTGGCTCCGACATGTTCCACGATAATCTCATAGGATAAACCATGATGTCGGGGATTCAATCAATCCCGTATACAATTCCCTTTGTCGACCGGTATGTTACTTGCCCGAGATTCGATCGTCGGTATCCCAATACCTCGTTCAATCTCGTTACCGGCAAGTCTCTTTACTCGTTCCGTAACGCAAGATCCCGTGACTAACTCCTTAGTCACATTGAGCTCATTATGATGATGCATTACCGAGTGGGCCCAGAGATACCTCTCCGTCATACGGAGTGCCAAATCCCAGTCTCGATTCACGCCAACCCAATAGACACTTTCAGAGATACCTGTAGCGCACCTTTATAGCCACCCAGTTACGTTGTGCGTCTGGTACACCCTGATGACCCACAAGTGTAGGGTATCTATCATAGTCCTTTTGATAAGTAAGAGTGTCGAACCCAACGAGGAGCAGAAGGAAATGACAAGCGGTTTTCAGTAAGGTATTGGGATCAAGAGGAGTATTTTTAGTAGCAAACAATTTCATAAGTTCATCCATCTTTCCACTCAAAACATTGATTTCTTCTATAGCATGCACTTTTTTACTAGAAGAACTTTCGGTGTGCCATTGAGAATAATTAGCCATAATATTATCAAGAAGTTTTGTAGCATCTCCTAACGTGATTTCCATAAACGTGCCTCCCGCGGCCGAATCTAAGAGATTTCTAGAAGCAAAGTTCAAACCGGCATAAAATTTTTGTATGATCATCCATAAATTCAAACCATGAGTAGGGCAATTGCGAATCATCAATTTCATTCTTTCCCAAGATTGGGCAACATGCTCATGATAAAGTTGTTTAAAGTTCATAATATCGTTCCTAAGAGTGATGATCTTAGCGGGAGGAAAATACTTAGAGATAAAATCATCTTTGCACTTGTTCCAAGAATCAATACTATTTTTAGGCAAATACGAAAACCAAACTTTAGCACGATCTATAAGCAAAAACGGAAATAACTTCAATTTAACAATATCATTATCCGTATCTTTCTTATTTTGCATATCACACAAATCAACAAAGTTGTTTAGATGAGTAGCGGCATCTTCACTAGGAAGGTCGGCGAATTGATCTTTCATAACAAGATTCAGCAAGGCAGTATTGATTTCACATGACTCAACATCATTAAGAGGAGCAATCGGAGTACTAAGGAAATCATTATTATTGGTATTCGAGAAATCACACAATTTGGAATTATCTTGCACCATGGCAACAAGTAATCCAACACACAAGCAAACAGAAAAAGTCTAGCGAAAAAGAGTGGAGGAGATTGGGAAAGAGAGGGCGAATAAAACGGCAAGGGTGAAGTGGGGGAGAGGAAAACGAGAGGCAAATGGCAAATAATGTAAATGCGAGGGAGATGAGTTTGTGATGGGTACTTAGTATGTCTTGACTTGAGCGAAGACCTCCCCGGTAACGGCGCCAGAAATCTTTCTTGCTACGTCTTGAGCTTGCGTTGGTTTTCCTTGAAGAGGAAAGGGTGATGCAGCAATAGTAGCGTAAGTATTTCCCTCAGTTTTTGAGAACCAAGCTATCAATCCAGTAGGAGGCTCCTCAAAAGTCTCACGCACCTACACAAACAAACAAAGAACTCGCAACCAACGCAATAAAGGGGTTGTCAATCCCTTCACGGCCACATGCGAAAGTGAGATCTGATAGAGATAGTATGATAAGATAACTATATTTTTGGTATTTTATAATATAGATGCAAAAAGTAAAGATGCAAATAAAAGTAGATTGAAAGCAAATATCATAAAAGATAGACCCGGGGGCCATAGGTTTCACTAGAAGCTTCTGTCAAGATAACATAACTATTACGGTGGGTGAACAAATTACTGTCGAGCAATTGATAGAAAAGCGAATAATTATGAGATTATCTAGGCATGATCATGTATATAGGCATCACGTCCGCAACAAGTAGGCCGACTCCTGCCTGCATCTACTACTATTACTCCACACATCAACCGACTCCTGCCTGCATCTAGAGTATTAAGTTCATAAAGAACAGAGTAACACATTAAGCAAGATGACATGATGCAGAGGGATAAACTCATGCAATATGATATAAACCTCATCTTTTTATCCTCGATGTCAACAATACAATACGTGCCTTGCAACCCTTTCTGTCACTGGGTAAGGACACCACAAGATTGAACCCAAAGCTAAGCACTTCTCCCATGGCAAGAAAGATCAATCTAGTAGGCCAAACCAAACTGATAATTCGAAGAGACTTGCAAAGATAACTCAATCATACATAAAATAATTCAGAGGAGATTCAAATATTTCTCATAGATAAACTTGATCATAAACCCAAAATTCATTGGATCTCGACAAACACACTGCAAAAAGAGTTTACATCGAATAGATCAACACAAGAGAGGGGGAGAACACTGTATTGAGATCCAAAAAGAGAGAAGAAGGCATCTAGCTAATAACTATGGACCCGAAGGTCTATGGTAAACTAGTACAACTCATTGGAGGGGCTATGGTGTTGATGTAGAAGCCCTCCATGGTCGATTCCCCCTCCGGCGGAGCGCCGGCGAAGGCTCCAAGATGGGATCTCGCGGATACAGAAGGTTACGGCGGTGGAAATTGTGTTTCGTTGGCTCCCTGGATGTTTTCGGGGTACGTACGCTTATATAGGAGGAAGAAGTACGTCGGTGGCCGACCGAGGGGCCCACGAGACAGGGGGGCGCGCCTTGTAAGGGTGGGCGCGCCCTACCCTCTCGTGGCTGCCTCGGCTGCTTCTTGACTTGCACTCTAAGTCCCATGGATCACGTTCATTCCAAAAATCACGCTCCCGAAGGTTTCATTCCGTTTGGACTCCATTTGATATTCCTATTCTTCGAAATACTAAAATAGGCAAAAAAAACAGCAATGCGGGTCGGGCCTCCGGTTAGTAGGTTAGTCCCAAAAATGATATAAATGTGTAAAATAAAGCCCATAAACATCCAGAAGGGGTAATATAATAGCATGGAACAATAAAAAATTATAGATACGTTGGATACGTATCAACATCTTCTTGAGCTGGAGAAAAGCTTCGTCCGCCTTGTCGTTCCACTCGAAAAAGGTGGTCTGCTTCATGAGCTGGTATAGGGGAAGAGCCTTCTCGCCTAGCCGACTGATGAAACGGCTGATTGATGCCAGTCAGCCAGTGAACTTCCCCCTCCATCTTCTCAATGGCCTTGATCTTCACAGGGTTGCACTCTATGCAGTGCTCTGAGACCAGGAAGCCGAGAAGCTGGCCGGCTGGTACTCCGAAGACGCATTTCTCCGGGTTGAGCTTGATCTGAAATCGGCGCAGGTTCTCAAATGTCTCCTTGAGGTCTTCCGGCAGCATGCCACGCTTCTTCGTCTTCAGCACCACATCGTCCACATAAACGTGGGCGTTTCTACCGAGTTGCTTGACGAGACACTTCTACATGCAATGCTGAAACATGGCGCTAGCATTTCGCAAGCCGAACGTCATGGTCAGGTAGCAGAAGGATCCAAATGGCGTGATGAAGGCGGTCTTCAGCCTGTCGGCCAATTTCAGCTTGAAATGATGGTACCTTGAGTACGCATCCAAAAAACTCAGCAGCTCGCATCCGGCTATGGAGTCTATCACTTGGTCAAATCTTGGCAAAGCAAAGGGATCTTTGGGGCAAGCTTTGTTGAGGCTGGTATAATCAATACACATGCGCCACTGCTTGTTCTTCTTCAGCACCAGAACTGGGTTGGATAACCATTCTGGAAAGAATACTTCCATGATGAAGCCGGCTGCTAGAAGCCGGGCTATTTCTTCTCCAACGACTCTTCTCTTTTCTTCTGACAGGCGGCGCAAGGGCTGCCTGACCAGCTTGGCGTCAGGTCGGACATGTAACTTGTGCTCGGCGAAATCCGTCGGAACACCCGGCATGTCTTTGGGAGACCATGCAAAGATGTCCCGATTCTCACGGAGGAAATCGACGAGGTCGCTTTCCTATTTGCTGTCAAGGTTTGCACCTATGACAGCGTGCCTCTCCGGGTGCTCCGGGTCCAAGGGTATCTTCTTAGTCTCCTTCGCCGGCTTGAACGAGCCCTGAACTTCCGACTCCTTGGGGATGGGTGACATTCCCGGCTGCTTTCCTGCCATTACCACAACCCGGTCAAGGAGCTGCTTTTCAGCTGCAATCACAAGGGACTCGGCCAGTCGGCTGCTATCTGCAGCGCAGGTAGACGACTTCTTGTAGTCTCCGACTACGGTCAGGATTCCCTTGGCAGTCGGTATCTTCATCTTGAGGTATGCATAGTGGGGGACCACCATGAACTTGGCCAGAGCAGGCCGGCCAAGTAGCGCATGGTAGGGGCTCTCAAGGTCCACCATGTCAAACCAGACTGGCTCTCGGCGGAAGTGATTCTTGTCTCCGAAGAGAACATTGATCTGGGTCTTGCCGATTGGTGAGCAGGAAAGGCCAGGGACTATGCCATGGAATACAGTCCGACTGGAGTGAAGCTGCTTCTGCTTGATTCCCAACTTCTCCATTGTGTCACGGTACAGGATATTGATGCTGCTGCCGCCATCTATCAGGACTCGGGAGAAACGAGCTGCCCGCCTCTCTGTTGCAAAGATGGCATCTAAGACCAGGGCATAAGAACCAGGGGAGGGCATCACCTCCGGGTGGTCAGCCCTGCTCCAACTGATTGGCTTCTCGGACCAGTGCATGAACTCTGGGGTATTTGACGGCACTGCATGTACTTCTTGTTGTTGGTGCCGCCTGCTGCGCCTGTCGTCAGCCACACTGGTGAACACGATGTAGGCTCTGTGTTCCTCCGGATACTAATCTTGTATGGCGCCGACTGGCCGGGCCGATGGTTGCTGGGGCGGAGGAGGCGGCGGGCTGGCAGGCGAAGGAGGCAGGAGTCCATCTCCCTTGGCAATTCTGGTGAGCAAAGGGCACTTCCGAGTGGTGTGGTTGGACGGCTTCACGCCACTATGAAACTTGCAGGGTGCATCAAGGGTCTGCTCGTACGAGCAGGCGGGCAACCAATTGGGCTTGCCGCCCTTCTGACGCTTGGGCGGAGGCTGCCCTTCTGGCTGCTGGTCCTCAACTATCACCACCTGCCAGCTGGTGGAAGCCGGCTGCATGGCCTTGCGCTTGTTGTCGCTTGGTTGCTGTCGTCGACTGGTGTCACCAGCCGGAGTCCGAGGAGCCTGAGGAGCTCCCTTGCCGGATGCATCAACTAGGATCTCCGCCTTCATGGAGGAATTGGCCTGGCATGCTTGTCAGCGATGATCAGCAGTTCGTCGAGAGTCGCAGGCTCGTGGCAGAGAAGTCGGTGCTTGAGGAGGGTGCCCTCTCTGCACCCGGCGGTGAAGTACTCGATGGCCTGCACCTCGTGCACGCCTTCACAGGAGTTGCGTAGCTCGGCCCAGCGCATGAGATAGTTGCGAGTCGATTCGCTAGGCCCTTGGACGCACAAGGAGAGCTGGCGAGGCTTGGGAGGCCGCTTGTACGTGCTGGTGAAGTTGTGGATGAAGGCTTCAGTGAAATCAACCCAAGTGTTGATGCAGCGGGGCTTCAGGCTGTTAAGCTACGTCCGGGTTGTGCCCTAGAGCATGAGCGGGACGTACTTTACAGCAACGCGCTTGTTGTCGTTCGCTATGCTGACGGCCGTGGAGTAGTCGACCAGCCAGTCCTCTGGCTTCACGGAGCCGGTGTACTTTGGCGTATCTCTTGGGAGCGTGAACCCTTTAGGGAAGGGCTCATCTTGGATCCGTGGGCCGAAACAAGGCGGACCCAACGCGTCCTCTTCTTCTAGTGCCAGGGATCGGTTGAGGCAGTCGATCCGGTGGCGGGTGTCGTTTTATCTGACTCCTTCTCGGCGCCCAAGGCGGTCGCCGAGTGTTGGGTGCGTGATAGGCGGCGGAGTGGGATGCCTTTCTCCGTGAGGCGGAGGAGGAGGCGGGTCGTCTCGCTGATCCACGGCTTGAGGGAGGCCATCTGCGTCGCGCTCGATGGAGAGGTGAGTCCGATTGCGGCTGGTAGCCGGCTCATTGCCTCTTCTTCCGCGGGCGCCACCAGTCGGTGTCTGGGATGTCGCGCCATGATCCTGGCGAAGGGGCGGTTCGTCATTCCGCCGGACGGGCACTTCGGCGCGGCAGCCGGCTTCGTGCTGCTCGGCGGCCGCGTAAAGGAGCTGCTAGACTCGCTCCGTCATGTGGCGACGCTCATCGTCCTCGTACTTGTCCAACTCATCTTTCACCACCTGGGTAGCCCGGATGTTCTCTGCAGGCATGGCGTAAATGGGACGATCCGTCCCGAACATGCTGGCGATGGTCGCGCCACGCTGCCGGATCAAGCCGATGTGGCTAGGCCCCTCAGGAGCAGGCGTGCCACCAACGGCTTGGTCCATCTCGCGCTGCTAGCCTTCCGAGACGCATCGCATGCTAGCTAGTCGGTGGGCGCTTTCGACGAGCTGGACGCGGCGTGCTTCCAGCGTCTCAGCGTCTGCGTCTTCCGGGATGGGCGCTGACAAGTCTCGCAGCACCGAATCGAGTGGGTCTCAGACGCCTCCGTCCGAGTGCTCACCACTGTTGATGACAAGCACCTCCGTGACGGTGCTTCCACCGCTGTGCTCGCGAGGAGGCGGCTCGTCGTAGACCACCACGTTGGTGGGGAACGCGTCAAGCGACGCTGTGTCGCAGTCGACGATCATCGGGTCGGTGGAGCCAACAGACTCCAAGTCCACAGCAGGCTCGCTGGTGACATGGAGCTGATCGAGGAGGCTGACGAGGTGGCTCTCCGGTCAGTCGGTGCCCGCGTCGGATGCAGGCTCATCGGAGAGGCGGATCTCGCCAACAAGGTCGGCGAGGCAGCTCGCTGCGCAGGCGATCTCCGTGCTGTGCAGCGCGTCGAGGCTGACGCCGTTAGGCGTGCGGGGCTGGCTGCGCTCGCCAGGAAGGAACAAATTTCCCGTCCAGAACAGGTCTCAGGACGACGGTGCACCCCGCCCCACGGTGGGGGCAAAATATTGGGGGTATGGTGCGACATATGCCAAAGGATGCCTTATCATGGTGGGAGCAAGTAGAACGTCACCGGTGCCTGGAAGCGGGATGTGGCATAGACACGAATGCCGGCGTACTTTACCCAGCTTCGGGGCTCTCCTAGGAGATAACACCCCTAGTCCTGCTCTGCGGGGTTGTCAGGACCCCGACTCGATGTCACATCGATCTAGCTGGTAACACCTCATATCACTTTGCGGCCTCACGCACGGTATCCCCACGGGTGTCGTCTTACCTTTTCCCCGGGACCGTTTGCGCCTTTTGGCTCACGTATATGATAGTGTCGCTAGCATCCATATGATAAAGAGCCCGGGCTGACATGACTAGTCGTGAACCCAAAGTGGCACAGACTTACAGGGACAGGCATCCATGACCCAGCTTCGAACGTGTCGGTCATCAGCAAGTGGGTCCGGGCTGTAGCACTGGGCTAGCAGGACTCCGGTAAACCGGGCTGTAGCGGGCTAACAGGACTCCGGTACTCAAAGCGTGACATTTCCCCGAAGGGACAGACACAGGAACGAAGAAGGACACATGCCGGCCAGCCTAAGTGTTCCAGAGCAGTAGCAAGCTACCATGGCTCAGCGGTAACACTAGGAGACATTTCCCGGTAAGAGAGGCTACTAAAGATAAACAACTAGATAGTCAGATCCCACACATACCAAGCATTTCAATCATACACACAATATGCTCGATATGTGCAAATACAACGAAGCACCACAACATGACTCTATGACACAAGTACTTTATTTAAGGCTCAGGGAGCCATACATAACATACACAAAGGTACGGGTCTCGCGACCCAACATACAAGTCATACAGTCATACAAGCCAACAGCGGAAGTAACTTGTCTGAGTACAGACAACTAGTAAAATAAAAGAGGCTTGGAAAGCCTAGCTATACTACATGGTCCTCCACAAGTTCAGGGTCACCACCTGGGTCTTTAGCCTACTCGTTGATGTCAACGTCTACATAGAACCCATCAGAAGGGGTTGCAGCGTCTTCTGTAAAAATATAGATTATAGCAACATGAGTACAAAGGTACTCAGCAAGACTTACATCAGATCCTACATACATGCATAGTATCAAGAAGGGTTGGTGGAGTTATTGCAGCAAGCCAGCTTTGACTCTTGGCTAGGCTATCCTACGATACTCCAACTTGAAATAGTTTTGCGCACACGAGTCCACTATTCACCACTTCAATACACTACCGAGGATCCACCTCCGTCTTCCTACGGAAGAGCCATCCTCGGCACTCACACTTATCTTGAGGCTTTTAGTAGTTTCCATTTACTTGTCTATGAACTGTATAGGCAACCAAGTAGTCCTTTACCGCGGACGCGGCTATTCGAATAGATCATGATAACCCTGCAGGGGTGTACTTCCTCATACATGTTTCCACCACTTAGCGTCTGCACACGACATGTGCTCGGCAGACTTCAAGCGAAAGCCGACGTGGGTGTAGACCACGACCTACCTAAACACTTAAGCCTCTAGTCCAGGTTTATCGCCTATTCAGGTTCCATCCGCAGGGAGTCCGGCCGAGGTTTCCCATACGGCCCCGAACGATGTGAACAGGGTTCCCGAAATACCTAACGGGTATTCGGTACACCGTGCCACGTACCTACCGCATCACAGCCCACCCCTACGGTCAGCGCTGTCCACGGCCTCCAGTAGGCTACAAACACCAGAAACTACTTGCAACTCCTGGACAGAGAGCTAGGGTGAATAAGAAGTCGAGCGGGGTCATATTTCAGGGCCCAATGTATGGTAGTAGCTGATTCTTAAATCACACATACAGATCTCAGTGCTTAAGGTCGGCTTCAATGAAACAACCCACCATGTACTCCTACATGGCCTCTCATCGATACCTTTACCAAATCGTGTTCACCACACCACTCTCATTACCGACATAATCATTTCACTCTAGCCCATCACCGAGATGAACCAGACCTGACACGACTCTAAGCATAGCAGGCATAGCAAGGTAGGAACAACACATACATATGGCTCAATCAACTCCTACACATGCTAGTGGGTTTCATCTAGTTACTGTGGCAATGACAGGTCATGCAGAGGAAATGGGTTCAACTACCGTAGCACACAGCAGTTTGAATCGCGTTGTCTTAATGCAGTAAAAGAGAGCAGGAGCGAGAACATGGGATTGTATCGATATGATCAAATGGTTGGTTGCTTGCCTGATGGTTCGATGCACGGATACGGTTCTTCGTTAGGGTAATCACGGTACTCCTCGGGGACAGAACCTATCGCAAAGGACATCGATACACAAGCATCACCAAACAATGTGCAACAATATGATGCATGCATGAAACATGGCAATATGAGTGTGTTGGGCTAATGCAACTAAAGCCAGAAGGGTTTGAACAAATTTGAATCAAAGATTCAAATTCCAAATTCAATTATGGCCTTTTAAAGTGCCTTTTCTTGTTCTGCTTAAAACATTAATTTAACTTGTTTGATCATGCATGAAAATATTACAGATGGATAGATTGGATTTTTCTGATCATTTTTCATATATAATTTGTCCAATTTGGAGTTACAGAATAAAAGTTATGAATTTTTGAAGTTTAATTAATATTCTGGAATTTCCTGATTTAATTTAAATCCAGAAATTCAATTACTGCGTCAGCCTGACGTCAGTGTGACGTCAGCAGGTCAACGGAACAGGTCTGGGTCAAACCTGACAGTGGGTCCCGCATGTCAGGGTGATTATTTTAATTAAAACTTAATTAAAACTAATCCTGTTTAATTAACAGGGCTGGGCCCCACCTGTCATTGACTCAAAGGAGTCAACCAGGGCCCACCCGTGGTCAAAGTCAATGTCGGTTGCCGGCGTTTAGTCGCCGGCGAGCCCGACGCGGCGGCGGAAGTGATTTTGGTCATTTCGGCCACCAAACGGACCGCGGAGACCACCGGAGGGGAGCTGAGGGCAACCCGCAGCTCTTGGCGGAGCCCGTTGGGGTCGGGGTGGCCGGAGTCGACGGCGGCGAGCTCGGCTGCGGCCGCCGGGGTTCGGTCGTGCACGGGAACGGTGCTGGAGCTCGAAGTCGAGCAAAGCGAGGCGCTAGGGATGCTCTACGGGGTTTTGTGAACTCGTTGGACTCGCCGGGGTGACCAAATGGTCACCGGAGCTGCGTTGACGGCGAGCTCGGCGACGGCGGAGGTTCGGCCGTGGTGGGGAGGAGGCTACGGTGAGGGAACGAGGGGAGAAGAGGGGGAAACGGTGGCGTAGCTCATCGCGGTTGCAGTGGGCGTCGAAGCGGGCTCGGGGACGCGCTGGAGACGGCGAATTCGACGGCGACGGTGGTCGGAGCCCGAAGAGGGGAACGGCGACGTGGCGGCGATGCAGGGCTTCCGGGGAGCTGTGAAGCAGTGGGGAGGAAGAGGGAGTCGAGGCGGAGCTCCTGAGCTAGTCGGGGGAGCGAGGGGTGGTCGGAGACGGTGGCTATGGCGAACGGCGGCGACGGTGGTGTTCGGCCGAGCGAGAGAGAGAGCGAGGGAGAGGAGGGGAGAGCCGGGGGAGAGTGAGAGAGAGCAGGGGAGAGGCGTGGCGTCATCCAGGGGCACCGAGGCGAGGAGGGGAGGGCAGGCAGGCAGGGAGAGAGGTGGCGTGGCGCGGTGGCCGTGCGCGCGCGCCGGCCACACTCCCCTCCCTCTGTCGGGACGAAGACGACAGAGGAGGGAGGTGGGCTGGGCCGGCTGCTGGCTGGGCCGGCCAGCTGGCTGGGCTGCACAGGGAGGAGCCCAGGTAAGCTTCTCCCTTTTAGTTTTTTTCTGTTTTCTAATTTTATTTAATATATCTGCAACTTTGTTGAATTAAATAAAATACCTAGGCAACTTCAAAAATCACCAAACTAGTCCTGGTCCATAGTTGGATTATTTCCAACATGAAACATTTTAGTTTGGAGATATTTGAGCATTTAAATATTTTATATTATTTTAAATGCCCAAATTCAAATATTTATGATTTAATTCAAAAACCCTAGGATGGCCTAGGAAAATGTGCACCACTTTTGGCAGAGGTTCTGAACCAAGGCAAAAATGATGGGCATTTTAGAAGGGCATTTCAGGTTCATTGAAAATTATTTTAGTAACCCTAGTTGGTTTCAGAGGGGACTGGGGGTTCTGTCATCCCCATTTCAAGTTTCTGATGAAAGAGTAAACATGATGCAACACTCTAATGCATGACTAGCTAGGGTGTGACAACTCACCCCCACTCAAAAGAATGTCGTCCCGAGATTTGGGTTCCTCCGAGAAGAAGGCGGGATATTCAAGTCGAAGACGATCCTCCCTTTCCCAAGTTGCTTCATCCTCAGAATGGTGCGACCATTGAACCTTGAGAAACTTGATATTATGACGTCGCGTGGTACGTTCGGCTTGATCGAGGATACGAATGGGGTACTCTCGATATGTAAGATTATCTTGGAGATCAAGCGTTTCGTGGTCCACTTCACGGATAGGATCCGAGAAGCAACGCCTGAGTTGAGAAACGTGGAAGACATCGTGAACTCTGGAGAGGTGCGGAGGTAGTTCCAGCTGGTAGGCAACTTCTCCTCATTTGGCAAGAATGCGAAAAGGTCCAATGTAACGAGGAGCCAATTTGCCTTTGATACCGAAACGATGGGTTCCCTTCAGAGGGGTGACCCGAAGGTAAGCCTTCTCGTCAACCTCGAAAGTCATAGCCTTATGTTTTCGGTCATATTGACTCTTTTGACGGGATTGGGCTGTTTTCAACTTTTCACGAACGATACGAACTTGTTCTTCTGCTTCCTGAATCATGTCCGGGCCAAAGAATTGTCTTTCCCCGGTCTCTGACCAGTTAAGGGGTGTTCGACATCGTCGTCCATAGAGAACTTCAAAAGGGGCTTTACCCAAGCTAGATTGATAGCTGTTGTTGTAAGCGAATTCGGCAAATGGAAGGCACTTCTCCCAGTCCATTCCGAACAAGATAACAGAGGCTCGAAGCATGTCTTCTAGAATTTGGTTGACGCGTTCCACTTGACCACTTGACTGAGGGTGGAAAGCGGTGCTAAAGGAGAGACGGGTTCCCATAGCATTTTGGAAACTTTCCCAAAATCGAGAGGTGAAAAGACTTCCTCGATCCGAATTGATTTCCAAAGGAACACCATGGAGGGACACTATTCGGGAGATGTATAAGTCTGCCAGCTGACTAGCGGTTATACTCTCACGAACAGGTAGGAAATGAGCTACTTTGGAAAGACGATCGACCACGACGAAAATGGCATTATTCCCTCTTTTGGTCCTGGGAAAACCGGTAATGAAATCCATACCAATTTTATCCCATTTCCATTCAGGAATAGCTAATGGTTGAAGGGTGCCAGCAGGCCGTTGATGCTCTGCTTTTACACGACGACAGACGTCGCAATTGGCAATATACTGAGCAATTTCTCTCTTCATCCTAGTCCACCAGAACCTCTGGCGTAGGTCCTGATACATCTTAGTACTACTGGGATGAATGGTGAGAGGAGATTCATGAGCCTCCTTAAGGATCAACTGCCGTAGATGCTGGTTCTTGGGAACCACTAGACGGTTCTCAAAGTACACAACACCATGATCATTTGTGGAGAAACAACTAGCACCTCCGCTAGCAATGTTCTCTTTGATTTTAGATATTCCCTTATCTCGCTTTTGGGCAGCGATGATTTGATCCGTAAGAGTAGGTTTTGCTACCAAGGTGGAGAGAAAACCTTGAGGTACAATGTGAAGGTTAAGCTTCCGAAATTCATCATGGAGAAGCGGTTGACTTTGTTGTAACATCAGGTTGTTACAATAAGATTTACGACTTAACGCATCAGCCATGACGTTGGCTTTCCCTGGGGTATAGGTTATTCCTAAGTCGAAGTCTGTGATCAATTCAACCCAACGTCTCTGCCTGAGATTCAAATCCGGTTGGGTGAAAATATACTTCAGACTTTGGTGATCAGTGAATATTTCGCAACGATTACCGAGGAGGTAATGTCGCCAGGTCTTAAGTGCATAGACTACGGCTGCAAGTTCTAGATCATGAGTAGGATAATTCTCCTCATGTGGGTGCAACTGCCGTGAAGCGTAAGCAATTACGTGTCGATCTTGCATAAGAATGCAACCTAGTCCTTGTCGCGAGGCGTCGCAGTAGATAACAAAGTCTTTGGAGAAGTCTGGCGGTACCAGTACGGGAGCAGAGGTCAGGCGTCTTTTCAGTTCCTGAAAGCTGTGCTCACATTGTGGAGTCCATTCGAACTTCTTATCTTTCTTGAGGAGTTCGGTTAGAGGTTTAGCAACCTTGGAGAAATTCTCGACAAAGCGACGACAATAGCTCGCTAAGCCCAGAAAACTCCGAACTTGCTTGACCGATTCGGGTGGAGTCCAATTAAGGACGGCTTGAACTCGCTTAGGGTTAACAGCAATACCTTTACCAGATATTACATGACCCAGATAGGTCACTTCTGACAACCAGAATTCACATTTTGAAAATTTGGCATAAAGGCGATGCTCTCGAAGTTTCTTCAACACTAGCCTTAAATGTTCGGCATGTTCTTCCTCGTTCTTGGAGTAGATGAGTATGTCATCGAGATAAACCACGACGAATTTATCCAAATACTCCATGAAGATTGAGTTCATTAACCGAGAAAAGGTGGCTGGAGCATTGGTTAAACCGAAGGACATGACGGTGTACTCGTATTGGCCATAACGAGTAACAAAGGCCGTTTTAGGAATGTCCCCGTTTCTGATTTTGATTTGATGGTAGCCCAACCTCAAATCCATCTTGGAGAAGACTGAGGATCCAGCGAGCTGATCATACAGATCGTTGATCCTGGGAAGCGGGTATTTGTTCTTGATTGTGACCAAGTTGACAGGTCGGTAATCTACAACCATCCGGTCCGTACCATCCTTCTTCTTGACGAATAGGACGGGGCAAGCCCACGGAGATGAACTAGGGCGGATGAAACCCTTTTTCAAGGACTCATCGAGTTGTTTCTTAAGTTCGGCTAGTTCTAGAGGTGCCATCTTGTAGGGTCTTCTAGCAATCGGAACGGTTCCTGGAATGAGGTCTATTACGAACTCAACATCCCTGTCAGGTGGAACACCTGGCAATTCCTCTGGAAAGACATCCGGGAAGTCACGGGCTACCGGAACGTCCTCAAGGTCTGGCAAAGGGCTGGCGTTAAGAGAATATAATTTTCGCTTGGCTATTCGGGTCAAGACATTGACTATCTTCCCCGAAGGGTGGGTGAGTTGAACAGTCCTAGAGAAGCAATCAATTTTGGCTTGATGAGCTGACATCCAGTCCATACCCAAAATGATATTAATATCTGAAGATTTAAGGGCTATCAAAGATGCGAGGAAAACAAGTCTGTCGACTTGGATTTCATTTCCATGGCTTACTCTAGAAGTTTGCCATTTGGATCCCGGAGTTTGAATTACCATGGAGGATGGCAAGTCACAGAATGCAACGTTATGCAAACGAGCATAATTTTCAGATATAAAAGAATGAGAGGCTCCTGTATCGAAAAGAACAGATGCCGGGTGGCAATTAACAAGAAGCGTACCGAGAACGACGTTGGGATCTTCTTGAGCTTCTTCGGCAGAGATACAGTTGACATGGCCACGTGAAGCGGTGACCGGTTTAGCATGAAACACTTTTCCTGTCGGCTTGCCACGGCCAACAGCTTTAGCAGATTGATTGGGGTTGGTCTGGGGACACTCACGCATATAATGACCAGATTCCCCACACTTGAAACAAGTCACGGAACTGGTACATGGAGGAGCATTATTGGTTGGACCCCCATAGGGCTTGGCTGGGGCAGACTATTGAACAGGGCGAGGCGCCTGGAAAGATGGCCTCGGTGTGAACCTGGGTGGCAGGGCGGTGTTGGGTACCCACACGCGGCGCTTCTGAGGACCAGCACCGGATGAGGAACCCGTGTCACGTCCATGCTTGCGTGTTGCGTCATAGTCAGTCTGACCAGTTTCAGCACTGATGGCTTTGTTGACAAGTTTCGAAAAAGATGTGCACTCATGCAGACGGAGGTCGCGGCGAAGCTCAGGACTAAGGCCCTTGCGGAACCTTGCTTGCTTCTTGGCGTCAGTAGACACTTCCTCAGTTGCATATCGGGCGAGATTACCAAACTCCCTGCTATAGACATCCACAGAAAGTCGGCCTTGGGTGAAACTGCAAAATTCTTCACGTTTACGGTCCATGAGACCCTCCGGAATGTGATGTTCACGGAAAGCCTCGCTGAACTCAGCCCAAGTGGTGACATGGCCCGCTGGGCGCATAGCTCCATAATTCTCCCACCATAGACTAGCGGGGCCTTCAAGATGATATGCAGCAAAGGTGACCTTGTCAGCCTCCGCTACCAGCGCGGAACGCAGTTTGTGAGAGATACTGCGAAGCCAGTCATCAGCGTCGAGAGGCTCGACAGGGTGGTGGAACGTGGGTGGATGTAATTTGATAAAATCACTGAGTGACACCACGTTAACCCTCTGATGGTGTGCTGTATTCTGTTCAATACGCTCCAACAAACGGTTTGTCTCCCGCTTGTTTCTCTCAGCTTCCATCATCACCTCGGCTAGTGAAGGAGGATGAGGCAGATTTTCATTCCTGGCTTCACTGCCTTCGGCCTGCTCTTGGGAAGCAGGGTTAGCGCGCGTGTTGACCATCCTAGGTAGACAAGACAAAGATTTAGTCAGGATGGTAAAATTCCGACATAGGATACATAATGTAAGGAATAACTCGGAATGCAAGATGATCATCCGTATGACATGGTAGATACAGAAACTGCTTCTTTTATTCCATCGTCATACACACCATACAGGGTTTAGTACAAGACCAAACAAAGTACTATTACGGTGAAAAGAGAATTACATCTCATCGGAGGCATTCCAAGCTCCTATACATTACTTTTCTACACCCCCGGAAAGAGTACAAACTAGGTCATATCCCACGAGTCACGCGGGACGATAGACGACACAGCTAGTGCGAACTAGTGATACTACCACTAACTCAGACCGATCCGTAGTAGTCCTCGTAGAAGTCACCTCCATAGCCTGGAAGCTCAACATGTTCATCCGGAAACAGACGGTCTCGCGGAACTTGTGGACCATAGGGGCTAGGATGAGGTCGTGGACCGACAAACGGTGGCCTGCGGGGACCGCGAGGTGGGGTGATGCCTCCTACATCACGCCAAACCATCACGTCTGGCAGAGCAGATCTCACAGGATAGAGATCGCGCATATCTGAATATCCAGCTTGCACCGCCGGTGCGAACCGAGTCAAGGTGGCCCAGTGGTCAGCACGGGTATTGAAGAGCTCTAACCTCAAGGCCCGATTTTCACGGTCCTTGTCCTCGAGCATCTCAGCAGTGGTGCGAGTCCGTGAATCCTCCTGAGTGGAATCAGCATAGATAGCCTGGAGATACCCTTGTGCTCCCGGAAATGATCCTGGCATATACCGGAAATCAGAGTCCCGAAATAGACCAGATCTGACTCGCATAATGGTCATCATACAGTAGGCGGCATCCTGCACAGCCATCTCAATAGTAACCCCGAGTCCATAGGAGCAGTGAAGAGGCTCAGTGGATCCAGGATAAGATGGAAATATCCTGACAGTGCAGAGATACTGGCTTTGATTGAAGTCCCGGAATTGCTCTTCGACCGTGTACTCGGGATACCAGCGATATCCAGCCTCAGTCATTACCCTGACCAACTTAGCAGTATGGCCGGGTACATCTAGGCATCGAGTCAGGCGAACCACTTGATTGAGGTCGCGAGTGGCCATCTGAAAGCACAATCATAATGCAAAGGCATTAGAATTTCTAGCAAAATTTCGGCAGCATAACAGCTGTAAATGCTCAAGAAGGATTTGAGACATTTGACAAAGGATTTCGTACACACCCAACATCATCACATCAAAGTTCTGAAACCATTCTAACAACATAATGTGGTAGTAGATCTGAACTAGGCTTGTATTCATCAAACCTATAAGGTACTACTGATTAGTAACACGTGATCCTGATAGAGAGAATAGATCCTAATTCCTTAACCCCCGATGGAAGAATGGACTGACTCAGATCAGAATGTCATAAGGTATAAGGAGTAAAAAGAGCCTTACGTTCCATCCCACAAACAATTCCCCTACATATAACTAAAGAATTTCTAGACTCAACATCGACCAGTTTGGCTTGGAGAACCTACAGGCAGTCCGGCTCTGATGCCAACGCTGTCAGGACCCCGACTCGATGTCACATCGATCTAGCTGGTAACACCTCATATCACTTTGCGGCCTCACGCACGGTATCCCCACGGGTGTCGTCTTACCTTTTCCCCGGGACCGTTTGCGCCTTTTGGCTCACGTATATGATAGTGTCGCTAGCATCCATATGATAAAGAGCCCGGGCTGACATGACTAGTCGTGAACCCAAAGTGGCACAGACTTACAGGGACAGGCATCCATGACCCAGCTTCGAACGTGTCGGTCATCAGCAAGTGGGTCCGGGCTGTAGCACTGGGCTAGCAGGACTCCGGTAAACCGGGCTGTAGCGGGCTAACAGGACTCCGGTACTCAAAGCGTGACATTTCCCCGAAGGGACAGACACAGGAACGAAGAAGGACACATGCCGGCCAGCCTAAGTGTTCCAGAGCAGTAGCAAGCTACCATGGCTCAGCGGTAACACTAGGAGACATTTCCCGGTAAGAGAGGCTACTAAAGATAAACAACTAGATAGTCAGATCCCACACATACCAAGCATTTCAATCATACACACAATATGCTCGATATGTGCAAATACAACGAAGCATCACAACATGACTCTATGACACAAGTACTTTATTTAAGGCTCAGGGAGCCATACATAACATACACAAAGGTACGGGTCTCGCGACCCAACATACAAGTCATACAGTCATACAAGTCAACAGCGGAAGTAACTTGTCTGAGTACAGACAACTAGTAAAATAAAAGAGGCTTGGAAAGCCTAGCTATACTACGTGGTCCTCCACAAGTTCAGGGTCACCACCTGGGTCCTTAGCCTACTCGTTGATGTCAACGTCTACATAGAACCCATCAGAAGGGGTTGCAGCGTCTTCTGTAAAAATGTAGATTATAGCAACATGAGTACAAAGGTACTCAGCAAGACTTACATCAGATCCTACATACATGCATAGTATCAAGAAGGGTTGGTGGAGTTATTGCAGCAAGCCAGCTTTGACTCTTGGCTAGGCTATCCTACGATACTCCAACTTGAAATAGTTTTGCGCACACGAGTCCACTATTCACCACTTCAATACACTACCGAGGATCCACCTCCGTCTTCCTACGGAAGAGCCATCCTCGGCACTCACACTTATCTTGAGGCTTTTAGTAGTTTCCATTTACTTGTCTATGAACTGTATAGGCAACCAAGTAGTCCTTTACCGCGGACGCGGCTATTCGAATAGATTATGATAACCCTGCAGGGGTGTACTTCGTCATACATGTTTCCACCACTTAGCGTCTGCACACGACATGTGCTCGGCAGACTTCAAGCAAAAGCCGACGTGGGTGTAGACCACGACCTACCTAAACACTTAAGCCTCTAGTCCAGGTTTATCGCCTATTCAGGTTCCATCCGCAGGGAGTCCGGCCGAGGTTTCCCATACGGCCCCGAACGATGTGAACAGGGTTCCCGAAATACCTAACGGGTATTCGGTACACCGTGCCACGTACCTACCGCATCACAGCCCACCCCTACGGTCAGCGCTGTCCACGGCCTCCAGTAGGCTACAAACACCAGAAACTACTTGCAACTCCTGGACAGAGAGCTAGGGTGAATAAGAAGTCGAGCGGGGTCATATTTCAGGGCCCAATGTATGGTAGTAGCTGATTCTTAAATCACACATACAGATCTCAGTGCTTAAGGTCGGCTTCAATGAAACAACCCACCATGTACTCCTACATGGCCTCTCATCGATACCTTTACCAAATCGTGTTCACCACACCACTCTCATTACCGACATTAACATTTCACTCTAGCCCATCACCCAGATGAACCAGACCTGACACGACTCTAAGCATAGCAGGCATAGCAAGGTAGGAACAACACATACATATGGCTCAATCAACTCCTACACATGCTAGTGGGTTTCATCTAGTTACTGTGGAAATGACAGGTCATGCAGAGGAAATGGGTTCAACTACCGTAGCACACAGCAGTTTGAATCGCGTTGTCTTAATGCAGTAAAAGAGAGCAGGAGCGAGAACATGGGATTGTATCGATATGATCAAATGGTTGGTTGCTTGCCTGATGGTTCGATGCACGGATACGGTTCTTCGTTAGGGTAATCACGGTACTCCTCGGGGACAGAACCTGTCGCAAAGGACATCGATACACAAGCATCACCAAACAATGTGCAACAATATGATGCATGCATGAAACATGGCAATATGAGTGTGTTGGGCTAATGCAACTAAAGCCAGAAGGGTTTGAACAAATTTGAATCAAAGATTCAAATTCCAAATTCAATTATGGCCTTTTAAAGTGCCTTTTCTTGTTCTGCTTAAAACATTAATTTAACTTGTTTGATCATGCATGAAAATAGTACAGATGGATAGATTGGATTTTTCTGATCATTTTTCATATATAATTTGTCCAATTTGGAGTTACAGAATAAAAGTTATGAATTTTTGAAGTTTAATTAATATTCTGGAATTTCCTGATTTAATTTAAATCTAGAAATTCAATTACTGCGTCAGCCTGACGTCAGTGTGACGTCAGCAGGTCAACGGAACAGGTCTGGGTCAAACCTGACAGTGGGTCCCGCATGTCAGGGTGATTATTTTAATTAAAACTTAATTAAAACTAATCCTGTTTAATTAACAGGGCTGGGCCCCACCTGTCATTGACTCAGAGGAGTCAACCAGGGCCCACCCGTGGTCAAAGTCAATGTCGGCTGCCGGCGTTTAGTCGCCGGCGAGCCCGACGCGGCGGCGGAAGTGATTTTGGTCATTTCGGCCACCAAACGGACCGCGGAGACCACCGGAGGGGAGCTGAGGGCAACCCGCAGCTCTTGGCGGAGCCCGTTGGGGTCGGGGTGGCCGGAGTCGACGGCGGCGAGCTCGGCTGCGGCCGCCGGGGTTCGGTCGTGCACGGGAACGGTGCTGGAGCTCGAAGTCGAGCAAAGCGAGGCGCTAGGGATGCTCTACGGGGTTTTGTGAACTCGTTGGACTCGCCGGGGTGACCAAATGGTCACCGGAGCTGCGTCGACGGCGAGCTCGGCGACGGCGGAGGTTCGGCCGTGGTGGGGAGGAGGCTACGGTGAGGGAACGAGGGGGAGAAGAGGGGGAAACGGTGGCGTAGCTCACCGCGGTTGCAGTGGGCGTCGAAGCGGGCTCGGGGACGCGCTGGAGACGGCGAATTCGACGGCGACGGTGGTCGGAGCCCGAAGAGGGGAACGGCGACGTGGCGGCGATGCAGGGCTTCCGGGGAGCTGTGAAGCGGTGGGGAGGAAGAGGGAGTCGAGGCGGAGCTCCTGAGCTAGTCGGGGGAGCGAGGGGTGGTCGGAGACGGTGGCTATGGCGAACGGCGGCGACGGTGGTGTTCGGCCGAGCGAGAGAGAGAGAGCGAGGGAGAGGAGGGGAGAGCCGGGGGAGAGTGAGAGAGAGCAGGGGAGAGGCGTGGCGTCGTCCAGGGGCACCGAGGCGAGGAGGGGAGGGCAGGCAGGCAGGGAGAGAGGTGGCGTGGCGCGGTGGCCGTGCGCGCGCGCCGGCCACACTTCCCTCCCTCTGTCGGGACGAAGACGACAGAGGAGGGAGGTGGGCTGGGCCGGCTGCTGGCTGGGCCGGCCAGCTGGCTGGGCTGCACAGGGAGGAGCCCAGGTAAGCTTCTCCCTTTTAGTTTTTTTCTGTTTTCTAATTTTATTTAATATATCTGCAACTTTGTTGAATTAAATAAAATACCTAGGCAACTTCAAAAATCACCAAACTAGTCCTGGTCCATAGTTGGATTATTTCCAACATGAAACATTTTAGTTTGGAGATATTTGAGCATTTAAATATTTTATATTATTTTAAATGCCCAAATTCAAATATTTTTGATTTAATTCAAAAACCCTAGGATGGCCTAGGAAAATGTGCACCACTTTTGGCAGAGGTTCTGAACCAAGGCAAAAATGATGGGCATTTTAGAAGGGCATTTCAGGTTCATTGAAAATTATTTTAGTAACCCTAGTTGGTTTCAGAGGGGACTGGGGGTTCTGTCATCCCCATTTCAAGTTTCTGATGAAAGAGTAAACATGATGCAACACTCTAATGCATGACTAGCTAGGGTGTGACAGGGGTCTCCGCATGATCACTAAGGCACTAGTGAATACAAAGGTGCTCCTCGAGCTGTGTGCTAGAGGTAGAAGGAGGCAGGGCTAGCTCTCTTCTTCCTCTAGGGTGGAAGCTAGTTCTAACAGGTTGGGAACCCTTTGCATGGGTGCCCTGGGGGGGTTTATATAGGCCTACCCCCCAAGGGTACAATGGTAATCTGGCCGGGTGCTAGACCCGGCTGTCAGTGTCTTTGGTCGCCGGCTTCTCCGCCGGCAGCTGGGGCCCGCCGCCTAGCAGGCCCCGCCGACTGGTCTGGTACGGAGCCGACAGGCCACTCCCGCCACTGGCGGGTTTGGCGGGTGGCTGATCACTGTAGCCATGATGCTAATGATGCAGGTTGGGTCAATGGAGCGTGGCTACAGTCCCGCCGCCAGGTTGGAGATCACTGTAGCCACACCATGTCTTATCTGGTTAATGGTGCATGGGCCTCGAGAAAGGAATTGGCCGCCTGCTGGAGGTCGGCCTCCCTCAGGTCCGCCTGGTCCGGCTTCCGCCGTCTTTCGGGTTCTAACTGCCTGGTAGGGACCGCTGCCTGGAGGCCATACCGACATGCCGTAGTGGGAAGAGGGCTCCGCCTATCAGGAGTGACGTCAAGGGGGGAGAGGCAACAGTGCCGCGCCGTGCAGAGATCTCCGCCTGTACGGGGCACTGTGGCCATGCCAAGTCCAGGATTCGGGGGTGAGGGACTACATTGTAGCCTCACCCTGTCTTGTCCTCTTGATGAGGGGCGCAAACTCCGAGGGTGCTGCATGGCCGCCTGCTAGAAGGCGGCCGCTCCGGAGGCCGTTTGCTAGGAGCCGGCCTGTCTTGGTAACGTCTGCTGGAGCACAGCCGTCTTCGGGCAGCCGGCCGTTGAGCCAACCGGCCACCAGAAGGCGACGCTTTATTCTGAAGTCTTGTGGGGCGGAGCCGACCCAAAGTCTTGAAAGACTCAGGGACTCGGGTGAGGCTACCCGTGGCCCATTACTCCGACAAGTGGGATGCTTGTCCAAGAAAGGGCAGTACCCAAGCACCGGTCCACCCACATATCAAATTATCAAAGTACCGAACGCGAATCATATGAGCGTGATGAAACTAGCTTGACGATAATTCCCCTGTGTCCTTGGGAGCGCTTTTCTCATTATAAGAAATTGTCTAGGCTAGTCCTTTGCTACAAAAAGGATTGGGACACCTTGCTGCACCTTATTTACTTTCATTGCTTGTTACCCATTATAAATTATCTTATCACAAAACTATCTGTTACCTACAATTTCAGTGCTTGTAGAGAATACCTTACTATAAACCGCTTGTCATTTCCTTCCGCTCCTCGTTGGGTTCGACACTCTTACTTATCGAAAGGACTACGATAGATCCCCTATACTTGTGGGTCATCACGGTGCAGTCCCCGGCGTAGTGTAGTGCGTGTGGCGTCCCTGTTGGGTGTGCGCAGAACACCCACCACACGCACGGCCGTCGGTGCCCGTCGGCAGCTGTTGCCGGCCGCCATTGCCACCACAACACCGTCGAAAGCCAAGTCCATTGCCCGCTCCGCCGCCGCGGCCCGAAGGCGGGAGGTGGCCGTCGTGGCTGCCACCCCACTACTGGCCATCGTGGCCATCACCCGCTCCGCCATCGCGGCCCGAAGGTGGGAGGTGGTGGTCCTGGCCGCCACCCCATCGTCCTTCGCCAGCCCATCGTCGACCGCCGGGATCATCACCCGCTCCGCCACCACCGACCAAAGGAGGTAGGCGGAGGTGGAGGCCCGCACGTGCGTTGGCGACCTTGCGTGCTACATCGAGTTCCTGCGGGAGGAGGAGGAGTTCCTCTTCGAGCACACAAAGAGCCTTACCTCCGCCGTGGCCATGGCACATGCCGATGCAGAGACGAGGAATCAGGAGATCTACGAGCAGTTCGGCCGCTTCGAGACGGGTCATACGGAGTGATACGTCTCCAATGTATCTATAATTTTCTGTTGTTCCATGCTATTATATTATCCATCTTGGATGTTTTATATGCATTTATATGCTATTTTATATGATTTTTGGGACTAACCTATTAACCTAGAGCCTAGTGCCAGTTTCTGTTTTTCCTTGTTTTTGAGTTTTACAGAAAAGGAATACCAAACGGGGTCCAATTGACCTGACCATTTTTGTGGATTTTTTATGGACCAAAAGAAGCCCCCAAAGTAAAAGTGTTGGGACAGAAGAGTCCCGAGCCATCCACGAGGGTGGAGGGCGCACCCCCTACCTCGTGGATGACTCGGAGACCCCCCTGATGTGAGGCTGACGCCAAAATTCGTATAAGTACAGAAACCCCCGAAAAGAAACCTAGATCTGGAGTTCCGCCACCGCAAGCCTCTGTAGCCACCAAACAGCAATTGGGAACCTATTTTGGCACCCTGCTGGAGGGGGGAATCATCACCGGTGGCCATCTTCATCATCCCAGCACTCTCCATGACAAGGAGGGAGTAGTTCACCCTTGGGTCTGAGGGTATGTACCAGTAGCTATCTGTCTGATCTCTCTCTCTCTCTCTCTCTCTCTCTCTCTGTCTCTCTCTCTCTCTGTCTCGTGTTCTTGATATGGCACGATCTTGATATATCGTGAGCTTTGCTATTATAGTTGGGTCTTATGATGTTTCTCCCCCTCTACTCTCTTGTAATGGATTGAGTTTTCCCTTTGAAGTTATCTTATCGGATTCAGTCTTTAAGGATTTGAGAACACTTGATGTATGTCTTGCGTGGGATACCCGTGGTGACAATGGGGTATTCTATTGATTCACATGATGTATGTTTTGGTGATCAGCTTGCGGGTTCCGTGACCTTGGGAATCTATGCATAGGTGTTGGCACACGTTTTCATCTTGACTCTCAGGTTGAAACATTGGGGCACTCTTTGAAGTTCGTTGTGTTGGTTGAATATATGAATCTGAGATTGTGTGATGCATATCATATAATCATACCCGTGGAAACTTGAGGTGAAATTGGAGTATCTATGTGAGATTAGGGTTTTGGTTGATTTGTGTCTTAAGGTGTTATTTTGCTACGAACTCTAGGTCTGTTTGTGACACTTATAGGAATAGCCCAATGGATTGATCGGAAAGAATAACTTTGAGGTTGTTTCATACCCTACAATAATCTCTTCGTTTGTTCTCCGCTATTAGTGACTTTGGAGTGACTCTTTGTTGCACACTGAGGGATTGTTATATGATGTAATTGTGTTATCATTGTCGAGAGAACGTGCAAGTATGAAACCTAGGCCTTGTTTTGAAGCATTGCAATACCATTTTCGCTCACTTTCATTACTTGCTACCTTGCAGTTTTTATATTTTCAGATTACAAAAACCTATATCCACCATCCATATTGCACTTGTATCACCATCTCTTCACCGAACTAGTGCACCTATACAATTTACCATTGTATTGGGTGTGTTGGGGACACAAGAGACTCTTTGTTATGTGGTTGCAGGGTTGTTTGAGAGATACCATCTTCATCCTATGCCTTCCACTGATTCATAAACCTTAGATCATCCACTTGAGGGAAATCTGCTACTGTCCTACAAACCTCTGCACTTGGAGGCCCAACAACGTCTACAATAAGAAGGTTCTGTAGTAGACATCATGGAGCGGCAGAGGGTGTTCGAGGTGAGCGTCGGTGAAGGTGCAACAGCGGCAGGCACCGTATTGCAGTTGTCCAGCTCGTCGGTAGGCTCCTCCTCCTCTTCCTATTACTAAGCGCGCTCGACAGAGGAGAGGCTGCCGGAAGTAGTACAAATCCCTCTGTAGTAGTAGTATTTAGGGGCTATTTTGTTCAGTTCGTCTGACTATAGATGTGGTGGAACTGTACAACGTACTTAAAATTAGGTAGTATATATAGTTGAACTAGCTATTTCAGTACGTGGTTGGCAACAGTTGGGGAAAAGTTTGGTCGGTTCAGCTGTCGAGTTGAACTGTTTGTATAAATTAAGAACGACTGCTTAATTACTAAATTGTAGTTGTAAAAATTAGATAGTGCTAGTGATTTTTAGCTGCATATTTTGACAAATCGCAGTGTTACAAGGATTGACAAATGGCAACATTACTAGATCAACAAATGTCAATCTTTCCAGTTGACAAATGGCAATATACCCAATATGACAGATGCAAATCTTACCAAATTGTCTGTACGTGGTTGTACATGGGTCATCCGAAAAAACCGTTTGCGTTGAAGGGAGGTACAAATCCCGCTTGCCAAATTTTCTCTTGGCTTAGCGCCGAAGTCTAGCTTTGCATACCTTATTCAATCTGAACCATTTGCGTTGAAGAGATGCACAAATCCTGCGCAGCGAATTTTCCCTTGGCTACAGCGGAAGACCATAGTTCTCACTTTGCATATAGGTGTTCTACCTAAAATGTTCGCGATGAAGAGCTGCACAAATCCTGCTTGGCACATTTTCCCTTGGCTTACTGGGAAGCTGTCAGTTTACGTATGGTTGTTATATCTAAAACGTTTGTGATGTTAGAATGGCAGCTATTTATTTCAAAATACCTTTGTTGACTGTTATTCGAGTGCGCCTTCTCTCAAAATAGACACGAAAATTACCACAACATGTCGGATGCCATTCCATGATAGCATGTCATAAATTTCAAACAAGTTTTGGATTTTCTAGCATTTCAAAACAAAGTGTCTCAACATTTTGCCGACAATCAACAGTGCCCTGGTCTTTGGCATTCATTCCCATTTCCTGCATGGGACCTAAACATGCACCCAAGGACACATGTTTGATTTCTCAACCAATTTATATGCACTTGAGCATGTGCATGTAGTTCAAATTTGAATTATGCACATAAATGCATTGAAAACTCAATTAATGCATGAAAATGTCTAAATGAACCCCAAAAATTCCAAAATTGAACACAACACTCCTGTTGTTCTATGTTGACACTGAAAAAAAATTGAAATCAAAAAGAGGCAACGGATATGGTTTCGTCCAGAAAGGTGAAACGTTCCCTACCGTAACGAGAACCTTCTACCCCAACCTGCCCCAAATGGGACAATATTTTTACCTCTGCATGTTCATGCCGTTCCATGATAGCATGTCAAGTTTCATGAATTTTAGACGAGTTTTCGATTTACTAGAATTTTTAAAACCATGTATCTCAATGTTAGTGGCCGAGCGACAGTGGCGAAGGTGTTTGACATTCATTCCCATTTCTTGCATGGGACCTAAGGTTGCAACCAATGACACATATTTGATTTTTCAAACCATTTATATGCACTGGAGCATGTGCATGTAGTTCAAATTTGAATTATGCACATGAATGCATAGAAAATTCAGTTAATGTATAAAAATGTCCACGCGAACCCCGAAAAATCCCAAAAAATTGCACAACACTCCTGTTGTTCTATGTTGACACGAGAAAATTTTTGAAAGTAAGAAGAGGCAACAGATATTGTTTCGTCCCCCAAGGTAGCACGTTCCCTACCGAAACCATCATGCTTGTTGTGAGAGAAGCTCTCGTTTGCGAGAAGCTTATACCATAACCTACCCCAAATGGGACAATATTTTTTTACCCCAGCATGTTGATGCCGTTCCATGATAGCATGCCAAGGTTCATGAATTTCAGACGAGTATTTTATTTACTAGAATTGCAAAAGCAAGCACCTCAACATTTGCCGAAGAGCCACGCTGTCGTGGTGTTTGAAATTCATCCCCATTTCTTGAATGGGATGTAAGAATCAACCCATGGACACATATATCATTTTACAACCCATTTTGGTGCACCGAAGCATGTGCATGTAGTTTAATTTTGAATTGTGCACCTGAAATGCCTAGAAAACCAAGTTATTGCATAAAAATGTCCAAACAAACCCTGAATAATTCCAATTTTTTTGACGACACGCCTATAGTTGCATGTTCACTGTAGATAGAAGTTCTAGCAATTCAAACACCATCCTTTGCAGCGGTGACCCCATTATGTAATTCAAATTAGGACAAAAAATCAAGTAGATCGCACGCATTTTATTATCACCAACCGTGTGAGATGCAGCTAAAAATATCCTGGAGCACCGTCGGTGTATAGTACGCATATGGTTTACGCAAAAAGGTGCGTCGGCTACAGTGTGGGTGTGTTGTAGTCTCCTTTGTGTACCCATATTATGCAATGACCTGGATGAGCACAGTAACCAAAGAAATTGGAACCAAATTTTTTGACATTCAAACTTATCACACACGGGTTAAGCTATCTGAATCGTTTGTGATGTTCACATATCATACACAGTTCTGAATAAGGGACCGTGTCTGATGACACTTTGCACGCCAGTTTTTTTGCTGAATCAATTCAAAATTTACGGCTTCCGCAAAAATATCTACCTCCCCGCCCCATCTCCCTTACCAAAAAGCCTCATTTCCCCTATTTCCCCCTTCCTTTCCAAGTTGAAACCTTCACTCCTTGCTTGCAACACCGTCCCCTCGCCGGCGACCCTCCTTCACGCTGCTTGGCCTTGTCTATCGAGGCAGGTAATCCACACCAGACCCTCATCCTCCTCCTTCGACATTCCACATGCCCCAACTGCCGGCACGACACCTTCCACCGAAATCACCGACCCCTCCACCAAATAAGCGCCGCCCTAAGCCATGGTGCACGTAGTATAGCCAGGAGCTCAAGGAGCATTTGGCAGTGGAGAAGCAAATCATGGTCGCACGCGCGGATGAGGTCGTGATGGATGCCATTCGTGCCAACCCCCAGATCTTGGAGGAGCACCTCGCCATCGAGGCCACCGTCAACGCCTCATGCATCGATGCCGCGACGCAGTTGGCTGCTTCAACTTGAGAGCCAACAGGTTGGTGACCGGAGCGGCTCAGGCAACTCACCACTACGACGAGGGCACCCACGATGTGGAGGCCTCGCCCTCTTCCATGTCCAAGGATCCAATCATCATCGATATCGCCGACAATTAGGAGTAGCTTGTCTTATTATCTCACTATAAGGACCCATGTTTAGTTTGCTAGCTACTGCCTTTCCTTTACAAATTCTAGTGAATTGTGTTATCTACTTTCACCATGCAATCTGTTGCTCTAGTGTATATGTTCTATATGTCGTGCAATGTGGTGCTTACTTATTAACTGTTTGGTTATTTAGTTGTGTTGTTCAGTTAACTGTTTGGTTCAATTCTACAAATGTGATGTTCAATTCTTCAGGGTGCAATTTTGTATTGTCTTCCATATGAGAAATAAATCAAATTTTTCTTTACAAAATACAAGAGAAACAAATACAAATGCTATATTTCCAAGTTGTCAAGCATGCTTGGTTTGGTTAACTATTTGATCTTCTAGTATGGTATACATTGTGCAATTTGGTGCTCAGTTAATGTTTGGTTCATTTGTTGTGGTGTTTAGTTAACTGTTTGGTTCCATTCTACAATGCGATGTTCAATTGTTGTGAGTGCATTCTGTTATTGTATATCATATGAGAAATAAATCGAATTTGGCTGTACTAAATACATGAGAAACAAATACAATTGTTATATTTCCAAGTTGTTAAGCATGCTTGGTTTGGTTAACTAGCTGATCTTCTATTAGGAGTATGGTATATTTTGCAATGTGGTGCTTAGTTAATGTTTGGTTCATTTGTTGTGATGCTAGTTAACTGCATGGTTCAATTCTGCAATGCAATGTCCAATTGTCATGGGTAGAATTTTGTATTGTTGTTCATGTGAGGAATAATCGAATTTGGTTGCACATAATACATGTGAAACATATACAATTGCTATACTTCCTAGTTGGGATAAATGAGCTTTCCATGTGGCTTGAATTAATCTAATGAATCTGCAATGTGCTTATTTTTATCAACATATTTTACTAATAGCATGCGAACCCTCACTTAACCTGACCACTAACTACCTTATATGTGTTGCAGGGAAACAATGAGAAGCACTGAGGTTTACAATCGAGGTTTGCACATGCATGGTCCTTTGTCTAATAGCACATTATTGTGCAATTGCAGGAACCATTCTAATACTTAGGTTTTAAACAATTTGGTCTTCCACATGTAGGTCCTGCTGTCAGAGGTTTTGACCCACTGTGACGCCCCCGATTCGACCATACACTAATCATACACACAAATTTGTATGATCAAGAACAGGGACTCACGGGAAGATATCACAACACAACTCTAAACACAAATAAAAGAACACAAACCTTATATTACAAGCCAGGGCCTCGAGGGATCGATACATAGCTTGATACAGAAGAGTCAGCGGAAGCAACCATATCTGAGTACAGACATAAGTTAGACAATACTGCCTTAAAAAGGTAAACACGGAAGCAACAATGATCGAAGAGGCAAGGCCTCCTGCATGGGACCTCCTAACTACTCCTGGTCGTCGGCAATCTCCACGTCGTAGTACCCGCCGGCTGTGGCATCTGGCTCCATGGATCCACAGTCTGGTTGCATCAACCGGAAAGAAGAAAGAAGGGGGGAAAAGGGGTAGCAAAGCAACCGTGAGTACTCATCCAAAGTACTCGTAAGCATCAGATCTATACTAAGTATGCATTGGTATCAAATGGAAGGTTTGTATCTATGGACTGAACTGTAGAATGCCAGAATATATGGGGAAGGCCTAGCCTATCGAAGACTAGCATCTTCAAGAAGCTCCAAGCATCTTGTAGCAAGTAGAAGAGTAAAGAAGAGAATTTTAATATTTAACAAACATGTTGTAGAATCAACACCCAGATATCCTCCCTCGACTCCCTGCGAGAAAGCAATCTCGGAGCCACATATCTCAAGCATCCATTTCTAGTTGTAAAAGATCGGGATATAAGTCACAACTTCCATTATTGTGGACACGACTATTAATAGATAATCTCCCCTGCAGGGGTGCACTATGTTTTCCAACACGCTTGATTACTCTGGACGGACACACTTTTCTGGGTCAATGCCCGGCCTCGGAAGATCAACACGTCGTAGCCCTACCTAGGCTCAGCAGAGAGGTCCCCGTCGGTCTACATCCTAAGCACTCCAGGGTCTGGACCCACCACCCGTTGCACTCCGAGTCGTTGTGCGCATGGGGATACTAGAACCACCTCTGTTTGGATGGCACGATCCAGCCCGGCCACAATGCTAAAATGGGCGTCTGACAAAGCTTCGGCTGATACTGCGACGCCGAGGCCCATAACTATTCTCGCATGGTGGTTAGTGCGTAAAGGCCAAAGGCCAACTCAGAATAAATACCCAAACCATAGTGTATTATTAGCTTGCGGAGATGAGCAGAGACTCACGATCGATGTGACCTCGTTGCCTGTCTCGTGGACTTACCGCAAGGGCCCGGAATGCCCGGCCGTGCCATGTAATTATCTTGCGGGTGCTCTCCGGGCCCACCCGACTTTCACAAAGGTCTCAAGTAAAGTCAAGGTAACCGTGTGTCCAAACATCAAGTGGAAAACCCGAGGAATCACCCTCGGTGGATTCGACTCAATGTAATCGTCAAGGTGAACATAAGAGGAATCACCCTCGAGGTTCACACTTGAGGGGTTGCACGACAGATTCATATCGGGGGTGGTCAAGGAGGAATCACCCTCGATGACCACGATCGAGTAGCTACACTACAGAATTATCATCGGGAGTGCGTTACAAGGTATCACCCTCGGCACTCGATAGTATCCCTGCAGAGTCGGGCAACAAAGGGGGTGTGATGTGATGTGAGGTATCAGGCTCTGGTCGTCGATCACGTTGATCGAGTCGTTGATGATGAAGCAGGGAAAACAAGGACAAAGTGGGGGTCACTGATGGATCACTAACCAACCTATACTAAGTAGTTAACACTCCAAAAAAAATACACTTCCGTGATGATACGTGTTTATCACAGTAGGCCGCATTTTCTGTCATGCATGTACATCCATGACGATTTTATGATAGAATCAAGATAGTCATACCTATGCTGTCGTAGAAGTGTTCCATGACATTACCAAAATTATCATCACGGAAGTGTCCACTTCCATGATGATAAATCGCGCGTCACAAAAGTGCTTTCGTCAAGGGTGACCGACATGTGGCATCCACCATAACGGAACACCGTTAAGCTATCGGGTCCGGTTTTGGATCCGATGACCCGTTAACATCCCCGACCAATGGGGATTTTCCACGTGTAAAATCATCATTGGCTAGAGGAAACACATGTCGGCTCACCGTTGGGACAGATGTCATCCACTCATTGGACCCAAGGCGCCTATGATACATCGACACGTGGCACGGCCCAACAAAGGCCCATTCCTATGAAAAGGCCGGCCCGTTTGACTTGTTCAAAAGGTGGCGGGCCGGCCCACGGAAAGCTTGTTAACAGCCTGTCCGCATATAGCCCATTTACAACCCGCTAACCCAGGGCCTATTACGCCCTATCCGAATTAGGCCCAGTAGCGTCATCTGGGCCGTCCAATATGATTCCATCCCATTTTAACTTCCGGCCCATGTGTGGCCCATGACTTCTTTCGACCCATATGAGGCCCTTTGTAACTCTTGGCCCATTAATGGTCCGTGGCGAAACTGGCCCATAATGAATAGTGTATCACTTTATACCCATTAATGGCCAATTATTCCACTGGGCAGTTTCCAGCCCAAGTTATCTTTCAGCCTTCTCAGGGCCCATTTATTCTTGGGCTCATTTGCAGCATTCGGTTACTTATGGCCCGTTACTGTCATTTTCTGCTTGTGGGCCAAATGCAGCCCGTCGTTACAGTCGGCCCGTTTGTGGACCGTTAATACGTTGGGCCGTTTTCATGTAAAAAAACCGTTGGGCTATTTTCGTACAGTTATCAAATACGACCCAGTAATGGCCCATTATGGTCCATGAATAGTACGGCCCATGATTGGCGAAATGATGATACGCCCCGTAGAAGGCCCATGGATGCTACGGCCCGTAGAAGGCCTATGGACCCTACGGCCCGTAGAAGGCCCATGGATCCTACGGCCCGTACAGAATGCCAATGGATCCTACGACCGTAGAAGGCCCATGGATCATACGTCTTGCAGGAGGCCCATGGTTACAACAGTCCGTGTGCTGCCATGATTATTTTGGCCTAGTTACCAAAAGTAGGCTATTGTGGCCACTAGAAAAACACAGAAAAAGAACTGCAGTGACTACAAGCAAACAACTAAACAAGACAATGATGAAATAAATAAGCAAGCAATTAACGCTAGACTATTACCTCTATTACACATATTACATCCACTGGGCATCAAAGTTCGCCACCAGTGCAAATATAGGGAACAAAGCAGCATATTACATACACTGGCCGTCAAAATTGGCCACCAGTGCAAATAAACGCGACAGCAAAACTGAAACAACTTCAGAAGAGCTCAAGAAACATTATCCTGGGTATCCACCATGTTTGTAATAAGCTTAGAAAGCTTATTAGCTTTGTCCTGTTTGGCACTAAAATCCTCCAACGCTAGCTATTGCACCAAAAAGTATGCATCTGAATGCTCCAGGGACTTCCGCAGTCCTTCCGCTTCTTGTTGCAGCACAGTTGATCGATGTCTTTTAGCTTGTAGTTGAGACTCAAGAAACCGAATTGATTCAGACAGTGAGTTTGAATAGCTTGTGCAAGCAGTAGTGGCTAGTAACTCGAACACTAAACCAAGACAGGACTTTGGGCTTGTCTCACTATGTTCAAGATAGTCTTCCCTAGCTGTTTTATCAGCTTTGTTGGAGACCAACAAGGATGTGTCACTATCCCGAACCTTATCTGCATTACTTCCTTTACCATTGCTTAATAAGGCACTCTTCCCCAATATTCTTTCAGCATTCTAAAAGAAGAAACAAGCAGACACATAACAGGTTTAGCATGTACTAGTATATGAAACTCATTTTGGTGAACCAGTTCATTAGTAAGGTGGACAGGATTAAACTACCAATTCTTCTATTGCCAAGTAGTAGTATATAATAAAAGCATCAAACAAACATATATCTATGTCCTATGGTCAATGCATTGTCTTGCAGTTCAAGACATATCAGTTCAAGACAAAGCAGCAGTGAAAGAATACAAAGCATGGGAAACTACACGACACAACAAGATTTCAGATGGGTACCACGGGTCTACATGTACAACAACACTATTGGCTCTGTTGTGATGCTAGTAATATGCAAGATATGAGAAGTCAACTGTATACACAATTGAAATTGAAATCAACAGAGCTATTGATAAGAGCAAACCTATTAAAGAAACATGCGTGAACATACCTGCTATGCCATTGGAGTTTTGATTGGATCCTTCAATTTAAAAATAAGTTTGTATGAGTAAATACAGTGATACAAGAGCAAAACAGTATGCACGATAGCAATCATAGTTAAAAAAGGCGCACCTAGGCTCTAGGCGTTGGCAAAACGCATTGCGCATAACTACGCTTAATCTGTGCATAACTGCGCATAAGCATGCGCTTTGGTCAGTAAAGCGCAAGGCGGTGGCAAAACGCACAATTAACATCTAGCGCTTTTTTGAACTATGATAGCAATGGAATCTGAAATTAGAACAGTTGTTCTTCAGGTTTAGGCACTTGTTCTACATGAACAGAGCATAGTAAGATGCAAGAATATAGTACTTAAAAATAGAAAATGAGCTCATACACCTTACCACATTCTTGGTTCGGGACCAGTACAGAACAAGGCGTTCCCAGTCATCGTCCAGTAAATGTGTCTCTGGAGAATTTAAGGGAATTTGATGATTTCTTTGCCGGTGAAGTATGTTTTCTTCAGGTAATTCCGATACTGCCACCAAGCATCCTTGAAGATAGCAGAGGTATTAGCACAGGCTACCTCATCCTGAGTTTCCAAATCGGTCCTTCTCTATAGAGAAAAATGGGAAAATTTGCTGTATTATAACCATCATGGAGGTAGGATGTATGGGACAAAGCAAAGTAATTGCCATGAATAACATTACTTACACATAACTCCTGGACAAACACCTGCAACTGGCATTTTCCTTCATCTTCAGTATAATATTTCCAAGATGGGAAGGTACGCACATACGATTTAACAACATCAAATGCGATAGCTGCTAAACTACGACTAGCTGGTTGTGCTTCCTCCACAGGAATAGGCGTACTAACTGGTGGAGTTGGGGTTCGCCGTGGTAGTACTGGCCCTTTGGGAACTGGAGCTGCCTTACTAACTGCTCTTGTTTGGGAGCTCTGTGGTGGAGATGGTGTTGTGTCAACAGGAACTGGGTTACTATCTGCTGGGGTTGGGGTTAGATTGGATGAAGCTGGTTCTCTGTCCATCACAGTAGGGGTACAATCTGCGAGAGTTTGGGTTATGTGTAGTAGGGCTGGTTCTTGTGCATGTACAACCGGGGTGCTATCTCCACCAAGAGGTAGCATTGTTTTATATGAAGATCGTGTTTTTAGTCCGCTGGATACTGGCATCACCCGCTCCAATTAAAATGGCTGATAAACATGAAACATAGTTGAATGTACAGACATTGTATGAGAGACAGATGCAATAGATAGTGTGGAAAAAGGGAATGACATAGTTTACATGTATATTGTTTAACTAAAACGGATAGCATGACATAATTTCACATATATGATGTCTATCTAAACTGGATAGCATAGCATAACATAATTCAAAGATACGATGAATAACTAAAAAGGATCGCATGACATAATTCACCTACATGGTATCTAAGTAATCAGGATCGCATCATTTAATTCACATATGTGATTTATTCAAGAAGTATTAGTGTTATTAAATAATTATTCAAGAATATTAGTGTTACTAAATAATTATTTCAGTTTTTTTGAATTTTGGTCAAATCTGGTCAAACTGTAGTCAAACAATGGTCAAACTACTTATTCAAGAAATATTACTGTTACTAAATAATTATTTCACTTTTTTTGAATTTTGGTCAAACTTGGTCAAACAATGGTCAAACTATGGTCAAATTGTGGTCAAACTACTTATTCAAGAAATATTAGTGTTACTAAATAATTATTGTTTTTTTAGAACAATAATTTCAAACCCAAACATTGAAATGTGTGACTTTATGCTCAAGCTAAATTCCTGAGGGTTAATAGGATTGACATCTTACTATCTATTATCTATTTATATATAAAAAGTACTTGACGGGTTAACCAGAAAAAAAAGAAATAGTTTAGAAATTACCACAAAAATTAGAAACATCCATCCATCAATTTAATAGATTAAGTTTGTATAGCCATTAGATTAGATTTATGTCAACAAATTACCCACCACTGCCATTATAATCTATTGGACTCTTAACTTTCACGTGTCCCAGGAAAGAAAACCTGCCTCTCCCGTATCCACCCATGAAAGATAAAAAAGAAGCGAATCAACCTGTGGTTGAGTTAGTTAGGTGGACCCTGGTATCCCCAACCCACCAGGGTTCAAATCCTGGTGCTCGCATTATTCCTGGATTTATTTCAGGATTTCCGGCGATGCGCTTTCATTGGGAGGAGACGTTCCCGTCGACGACGAGGCGCCTACGATGACTTCGTAAATCTCAAGATGATATGCCGGCTCAGTCTCTCGGAGGTGCTCATAGGGGTAGGGTGTGTGTGTCTGCGTTCATAGGGATGAGTGTATACGCGTGTATATGAGCGCTTGTGTCTGTACTGATGCTAAAAAAAAGATAAAAAGAAGGCAATATCCTTACGTATCAATCTTCCAAGTAAAAGAAAAACAATCTCCCTCACGTATCCATCAGGGGCTTACACATCTCTCATGTATCCTTTTTATTTTTTTGTAGCATCTGTCAGATACTTATCTAGGAAAAAGAAACCCACCCTTCACGTATCAATCTATAGAAGAAAAATAATACGCATACCCTTGCACATACAACACATGTATAGATCTCACGTCCATAATCCAGGAAAGTGTACGCAAGTGTAATCTATTTTTTTCCAGATACTTTCACAACTTGCTGCTACCGTGAGCACGTTACCACTGTCATCAATTCTGATTTCAAATATCTATTCTATTTTTGACGGGGTCACCACAAAAAAGATAAAAGGATAAAAATTAACACAAAAATTAGAAACATCGGACCGTTTATATTAATAGACAAAAATTATACAGCCATCAGATAGAATTTCAAGTAAAAAAAATTACCCACCATTGCCATTATATATTTTTATTTAATATAACATGGAAAAAAGTTTCATTCGTGGTTCTATCTTTTTCTTTTTTAACACCACATGAACGTGGCATGAATCCTCTATAGAAAATGATGAACACGTTCCTCTATAAAAACGCTACGGCCAAAGCCAACCTAGCTTGCTTATAGCACCCATGCATTCTCAAGTCTAAAAGATTAAAAAAAAGTGTTACGAACTCCCCTTTGCATATCCCCACGTACGATGTCATCCTTGTCCCATTGGCCTCGCCGTACCGTGAGTCATCCAGTCATCCATCACATGCAGCACAAATGCTTCTTGCCTCCATCCCAATAGCATGTCAAGTATGTATGATGTCCACCGCCGTCGTTGTATTCTGACCTACTGCTTCATTCCAAAATCAGTATAATTCTTTTATGGAGATTTCACAATAAGAGACTACATTCGGATGTATATTTAGAGTATAAGTTCACTCATTTTACTTCGTATATAGTCCATAATGGATTCTTTAAAAGAACTTATATTTAGGAACGAAGGGAATACTTACCATCTTAGGAACGTATGCTGCAAGATCTACTATGTATGATGTCCGGCCACCGCCGTTGCATTACGTATTCTGATCAATGTATCAACCCAAGTATCTACTATGTCCACCAGCCGTCGTGTTCCAGTCTACGTATCTGCTTAGGTATGTATATGCTTCTGGATGGCACTATAAATATTCAACTTGGTTCCCTCGGCCGGCCGCTTCTATCATCGACGTGCATGCATATGAGCGTCTGAGATTTTAATCTTGCCTTTGTATGCACCGTACATGCAACCATGCAATGCAAGACGGATTAGCCTAAAAATATGCAATGCAAGACCGATTGATCTATGGACAATATAAAGCGAGGTAAAGGAGCACGTACGAGATTAGGTGTTTTCTTCTTTCACTGGTACAACCACTGATTATGTTCACAGCTGCTATCTGTAAGCACAATACAATTGTTAATCTGGAAAGATAAGAAAATGCTTGTACAAAACCTTGTGCAAGACAAGCATGACACCAGGCATGGATCGAGTCCAATATTATACGTGTGTAAGTTGTTCAATATGATGGGAGGATAACTATTTTGCTCGGCAATAATAAAAGCCAAAAACAATAGATCATGCTAATTATGATATTAATTGTGCAAACAATGTAATTCCGGTTCTTCTATAATATATAAGTCATAACAAAACAATATGGGGTAATCCAAAATAACAAGGGAATAACATGGGTGAGGCATGGGGATGTTTTTCAGAATCTCCAAGCAATATACAATTTTTATAGATGAAATATCTAGAAAGACCTTGGTAATACGAATACATATGAACATAAATTAACATTTCCAATGATTATTATCTAGGTTTTTAGACTGTACATGCACTCTACACCCACATTAACTAGGATCACTTTCTCATGGATAATTACAGTGTCAGAAATTCACCAGCGATAATAGGCAAAAACAAGATGAGCAAGATACAAACTTCAAACTATGTGTATATGATTAGACTGATGGAAAGAAAATGTTTTGGTAAAACAGTTGTAAACAACAAATAATGCTAAGTATGACTATACATTTTAGTTGCAAAAAGTATGACATCGTATTCGGAGGATAAGAATGTTATTACAACCCTAGATGTTCCAATAGTTTTCTTCTATTCATCCTATTTGTGTCCAAACACTTAATTACGTTCATTCCCAATAAAGACATGTAATTGTAAACAAAATTAAATAACTTTCAACAGAAGAGATGGGCTTAGAAAGGATTCAAATGTTCTACGTCTCTTGGCTATTGTTAGAGGTTCTTGATTAATTACAATCTTGCAATGCATACAGTTACAGATACTTACAACAAAAGAGATGTCATTTCCTATGTGATGTGAAAAATACCACTAGCACAAATACTAATCGGTATAAAACTCTAATATCCTCCAAATTTAGCGACGAGTTTGCTGATAAGTTTCTAGCCGATTACCAAGGTACTCGACCATAATACATCATGAATTTGTATTTTCTTACACACGGTGAGTGTATACTAGATACTCACCCTTTTGTTATGATCACCAATCACTGCTACTGGTACATGCTTAATTGGAAACATATATATTTCAATGTCAAAAATGAAACAAATATATCCAAGATGAAGTTATGTTGCAAAAGGATCATTTTGTAAATGATACCCAATTTGGTCCCATTTCTTCTTTAGACAAATCAAATAATATGGTCTCATAATAAAAGGCTAAGATATTGACTATGTAAATTACAGTTGTAAATCCTAGCCCACGCATCGAGCGGGCCACTTTGCTAGTTATTATTATTATTATTATTATTATTATTATATATAAAAAGTAATTAGCGAACTCACTAGAAAAAAGAGAAATAAACTAGAAATTACCACAAAAATTAGAAACATCCGACCGTTTATTTAATACTCTATAAATCAATAGCCATTAGATAATGTTTAGGTAAAAATATTACCCGCCAATGCCATTATGATGAAATAACAGAAAATTACCCTTGCCATTATGATAAAAACAAATTACACCAGCGTCACATATGGTCTTGATTTATAACGTTTTGTAGAGCATTGATGGCTATTAAAATACCCGAGATTGATTTCTTGATCTGTGTCCTCGATTGATTGACTCCACGGTAAAAGGAAAGAAAGCCAGAAACGAAACAGAAAAAATTAGGTCACGTACTCCCCCAAACTTCACCTCACGCACGCCGCCGCCGCGCGGTGCAGCATTCACTCGATACCAATGGCCGCCACGGTGAGAAGAAACAAGGCAAAAGCAAAAACAGCAAAACAAAGGTCACGTACTCCCATTACTTCTCCACGCGCATGCCGCCACTGCCTACGGCCGGTTGATCAGGCATCTACAGTGTGCATATCATTGCTTCTCCACACGCATGCTGCCATGCCGGTCGATCAGGCCTCTAGAGTGTGCATATCCTTGATTGTCCACACGCATGCATGCCGCCATCGCCAACGGCTGGTCGATCAGGTCTCTACGGCGCGCATATTAAGGAACTCACGTTTACACCTCACCTCATGCATGTATCGATACAGGGAGGAACTTGGTATATACGTAATGGCATGCCTTGCTTTGCTGTCCGTATGTGTAGAAGCTAGCTCTGGATGGGAACAAATGCTGCCATCAAAGGCTACGTAAATGCATTGCTTCTCCCAGGTAGATCAAGGCCTCTACCGCGTTCATATCAGGGAATTCAGGTTTGAAACTCACCTTATGTCCGCATCCATACAGCAGGGGAGGAACTAGGTATATACGTGATGGCAGGAGTTGCCTTAATGTTCGTGTGTGTAGAAGCTTTCTACGGAAGTGAACGGATGCCTCAACCGAGGCCTTTGCTTGGTGAAATAGGACCCAGTATATCGGCTAATGAACTTAGAGGGCTTTAGAAAAGGGCGACACTAGGCGCCGGCGCACCGGCCCAACAGTTGGACCGTCAGATCTGTCCCTCGCTTTGTCCTCCTCTTGAGTCAATTTTCCAGATTGCAACTGCCCGAGCGCCGGAGACACCACGCCATATCCTCGCGAGAAAACAGCCGAGTTTGAAGCACCACCGCGGCGTTCCTCGTCGCCGGTGAGCGCCCTCGCCGGCCGTCCACACTTGCCCCAGATCCGCGCTCGACATGGATGCAGCTCCGCTGCCCGCGCTCATCAAAGATTTGCGCTCACCATGGATGCAGCTCCGCCGCCCGGCGCTTGCCATGGATGCAGTTCCGCCGCCCACGCTCGCCATGGATAGATCCCGCCCTCGCCACCCGCGCACGCCATGGATGCAGCTCCGCCTTGTTGGCGATTGACTGGTTCCAGCAAAATAGAAATGCCCGTTGTAGCGTCCGCATCCATACAGCAGGGGAGGAACTAGGTATATACGTGATGGCAGGAGTTGCCTTAATGTTCGTGTGTGTAGAAGCTTTCTACGGAAGTGAACGGATGCCTCAACCGAGGCCTTTGCTTGGTGAAATAGGACCCAGTATATCGGCTAATGAACTTAGAGGGCTGTAGAAAAGGGCGACACTAGGCGCCGACGCACCGGCCCAACAGTTGGACCGTCAGATCTGTCCCTCGCTTTGTCCTTCTCCTGAGTCAATTTTCCAGATTGCAACTGCCCGAGTGCCGGCGACACCACGCCATATCCTCGCGAGAAAAGAGCCGAGTTTGAAGCACCACCGCGGCGTTCCTCGTCGCCGGTGAGCGCCCTCGCCGGCCGTCCACACTTGCCCCAGATCCGCGCTCGCCACGGATGCAGCTCCGCCGCCCGCGCTCATCAGAGATTTGCGCTCACCATGGATGCAGCTCCGCCGCCCGGCGCTTGCCATGGATGCAGTTCCGCCGCCCGGCGCTTGTCATGGATGCAGCTTCGCCGCCCACGCTCGCCATGGATGGATCCCGCCCTCGCCGCCCGCGCACGCCATGGATGCAGCTCCGCCTTGTTGGCGATTGACTGGTTCCAGCAAAATAAAAATGCCCGTTGTAGCATTTTTCGTTGTCTGTCGTAGCAAAATGGAGACACGGTTGCAGCAAAAAAGAAACGTCGTTCTTTTCGCCGTTTTCATTGGTTGTAGCTCGCAGTTTTCGCTGGATGTAGCAAAACACTTCAGCAGTAGTAGCAAAATCAAGCTATGGATGTAGCAAAAATGCCGTCGCCGCCTTCACGAGGTCGCAGCTCCGCCTTACATCGATGTAGCAAAAAGAAAAACCAACGTAGTAGCAAAAACCTGCTACGGTTGCAGCAAAATATCGTTGTCGTCGTCGCGAGGTCCGAGCTCCGCCTGATGGATGTAGCAAAAAGCTTCGCCGGTAGTAGCAAAATTCAACTATGGTTGCAGCTTCCCCTTGTTGTGCAGTGCCATTGAAGCTTTCTATGTCTATGGTTGAAGCTTTTTTGAATGGCCGTGAAGCTTTTTTAGGTGACGGTTGCAACACTTCTATACGCGGGTGGATCCGGGCATGGCGGGCAGGCAGTTATGGCGGGCAGCGAGGGAGCGCCCTGGCCGCCGACGATGGAGCTTGTGGTGGCCCAGTCGCTGCCCGGGAGGAGGAGGAGGGGAGGGGATGCGCGCGCTTAAAGGCTGTAGGTTGGGGATGGATCTGGCCATGGCAGCAGGCAGCCATGGCGGCCGGCGATGGAGTTCATGGAGGCCCAGTCGCAGCTCGGGGGAGGGGAGGTGCGCGCACGTAGGCTGAAGGTAGGGGATGGAGGCGCGTAAGGAAGGAGGCGGGGATGCGCGGGCGCGTTTGCCAGTGTGGCGTGCGAACCGGCGGAACGGTTCGGTCGGTGCGCCGTTTCTAAACACTTCCCTTTAGAAAAACTAATCTCCATTAATGCTGCTGTGTAAGAATATATCTTCCAAGTGTCAGCAAGGAGGAATACAAAATCTGCGCCACGGCTTCTGTGTACGTGATGGCAGGACTTCCTTAATGTTCGTGTGTGTAGAAACTTTCTACGGAGGTGAACGGATGCCTCAACAGAGGCCTTTGCTTGGTGAAATAGGATCCACTATATCGGCTAATGAACTTACAAGTCATAGGAAAAAACTAATCTTCATTAATGCTGCTGTGGAAGAATATATCTTCTAAGTGTCAGCAAGGAGGAATACAAAATCTGTGCCGTGGCTTATGTGTCGATTGGTAACAGAGAGAGCGTCTGATATGCCAAGATTCATGGATCAATGGACTGTCTATGGCGGACTATGTGCCTAGTTTGCTCTCTGTCGTTCCATGTTATTAAAAAAAAAATGAAACTCCATGGGCACTAGCACCCACGGTTTATTGATATAGAAGAAGCATCCCTCATGAGAATTCCAGAAATTCGTCCCCGACGTGGATCGAACTCTGGTCGTTGGGTTTACAATCATGCGCCCCCAACCACTGGGCTATGCCCACGTCCTCTAAAAAATGAAACTCCATGGGCACTAGCACCCACGGTTTATTGATATAGAAGAAGCATCCCTCATGAGAATTCCAGAAATTCGTCCCCGACGTGGATCGAACTCTGGTCGTTGGGTTTACAATCATGCGCCCCCAACCACTGGGCTATGCCCACGTCCTCTGTCGTTCCATGTTATTGACAAAATAAATAAATAGGAAAGTCCACTTATGCAGATAGATCAAGGATATTAAAATCCAATTTCTACGGCAGCTTTTCTCCGGGTTCTTGACATTCAGCAGCAAATCATGGGCATCAACATGAGTACGGTCGTTCCCATTACTTGTATAATGCATAGTTTTACTGCTCCATCTATTTACTGCTCCATCAGTAAGGTCTGTATCTATCATGGATCCCGATGCATAGTGATATGTAAGGAACATATATGCCACATAAGTGATATGTAAGGAACGTATGCCACATGCTACAGAGTTTCAATTATGTAGGTCACTGATAGTTTTTTCTCAACAAAATAGTGCTCTAAGCAAATTCGACCAAATTTGCTAGGGAAAGTGAAGAAATAGCTGGCCGGGCATAGTCAAAATTCTAAAGAAGCAACTGCTATATTCAAAATTCACAATAACAAATATCTGTGTAGACAAAATTACTTGATTTCTCTTGCAAACATTGGTAATCTATTTGGCATTTGCTAGCGATTATGTGTTCCATCCTTCAGAAACGGTATGAATCTCGGCTACCTATTTCATATGTGTAGAGTATGAACATGTCTTCCCAATGTATGCTTTTTATGATACTAAAAATATAGGACAAATCGAATGATATTTCTCTTGTGACATGATATTTTGAAGAATATTGATTCGATTAACTTGAGTCAATTTTTGAAAAGTATTTTTACCGTAGTTTCCTGTGAACTTTGACGTAGGAAGTTTGTAGATATTTCACGCCCTCCTTTGTAGATGTCTAAATCAAATATATTATATTGTTGCATGGTAGATGTTGGTCACATTTTACCCTAAAATGGCAACAAATAATGTTTTTATCTATGTGTTTATCGTGTGTTCAGATTAAATATTGACATGTGTTAGTTTAATTTGTTCCCTTCTAAAGTCTGCATAGAAATCGTCTTGAGGATGATGTTATTGCTTACATGAACAACAAACTTTTATGGCGTACAATATTTGTTAAGATATGTTTATGTTTGAACGATGTACATATTTTCCTAAAAATAGGAGGCAATGTTCATCTTGTGTCTTATATTATCTAATAAATCATATGAGCACGAAAACTTATAGCTACCATGCCAGTTTTAATATATATAAACAACTATGCAACTTACACAGGGTTAGCAAATATGCCGCCTACATGAAAACATAGAACTACTAAATGTCTGTTTAAAGAAAAAATAGGAAAAAGAAACATGTTTAAAATGCCAAAACATGACATGAAGTATAAACTTTCAAACACGAAATAAGCATCTGAATGATAAATTGATCACATATGGATTCATTACTAAACTTTCTAAAGTACTAGCCCGAGCATCGAGCGGGCCACTTTGCTAGTTGTTAGGAAAACAACACGTGCAAACTTGGAAACGAGGGAGAATAGAACCCAGAAGTTAAGCGTGCTCAGGCTGGAGTAGTGAGAGGATGGGTGACCGTCCGGGAAGTTAGATGATTTGGAATGATGAGGGGTGATTAGAGATTAGAGGTTAAATTGAGCGGTGATGAGGGGTGATTAGAGATTAGAGGTTAAAATAATTCAGAAATTTGAAAATCAGAAAAACAATTCAAAAAAAATTTCAAAAAAATCATAAAATTTCCTTTAGTACCGGTTGGTGCTACCAACCGGGACTAAAGGTGGACCTCCAGGCAGCGGCCACGTGGACGACCTTTAGTCCCGGTTCGTATAATAACTGGGACTAAAGGGGAGGGCTTTAGTAACGACCCTTTAGTCCCGGTTCCAGAACCGGGACTAAAGGCCCTTATGAACCGGGACTAAAGGCCCTTTTTCTACTAGTGATTGCGGGCGTGCCCTCCGTTTGTCTAGCAAGCCTATCCCACCATTTGTTAGAAGCAACTCCACTACCACCCCCTTCAACACTCTAGCTCTGTCTCTCTCCCAACCTTATTCCTCTCCTGCACATATGCATGGATGCCGATCGATCTCCCTTAATACATGAGGCAGATCGATCTCCTTAATACACGAGGTAGGCCTCTCTCCTCCTCCACACATATACCAGCCATTGTACCTCTATAGTTAATTGGGCCTCCCTCTTCCCCCACCACACACCGATAGTCGAGCACTGCAGGTAGGTATCCATGCCATAGAGACAAACTGAACATGTCCCCTCTCACGTTCCAGTAGGCCAGCCACTCTATATCTTTGACATGGGCACACACAAATTCGATGGCACTCTTTATTGATCGCGCACGCACACATACACACATCATCCCTCTCTTCGATTCTATGGACACCTCAAGCCGATGATACCTCCACTCTCTTCTCGTGGATCGCCCCCTCTATATATATGTTATATCCAGGACTCTATTTCACACACATTG